>NW_028317827.1:606785-910178 GCF_062004578.1 Staurois parvus
CGCATAAACTTTCGCCAGCGTCCGCTCTGACGTGGCGAGCCTTGAATGTAAGCGTTGCTCATTTTTCTCCAATTTTGTCAATATCGGGCTCGTTTCAGATAGACTTTGACAAATTGGATGGAGAAAAGCAGAGCCGGGGTAGAAATCACAGGTATTTAAAGGAGAACGCCGGTCTAATAGAAAACTGGGATCGTGTGTTAGAAAGAGGAGCTCCTGAAGTCATTGAATGGGACCGACTAATACCACCATATTGTCCATTACAATCACACAGATGCTAAAATTCCAATTATGTAATACTTACAAGTCTTGCCCCCCCCCTGTGATTGGATAGTAAGAAGAGACGCAGCACACTGATGAGCCAATGTCTCTGCCCCTCAGCTCTCTCCACCTACACTGGAGTTTTATGATAGAACTAAAGGCAAAAAGTTTTTTCGTTTTGGATAGAGTAATGGAGGGTGATAAAGTGTTACTAAACCCACAACAGTAAAATCAGTCTGTATATGCAGTAAGGCATGCTTGTTATACTCACTGTGGAACCTAAGGGGTTAATCCTCTGCATTGTGTAAAAACGCTGTTTGATCCTGTGTTCTCTGATCCTCCCCTTCTACTGTCCCCAATCCATCTGCCATAGTTAGAGCAGCAGTGGCAAGTCTGCACATGCACAGTTTGGTGTGTATTGCTAGGGATTTTTTTTTTTTTTCATGTGATCAGCACAGGGCCAATCAGTACTGTCCAGATAGAGGGTCAGGAGTTATGCAGCCTCATAGGACAGTCAGAGCAAATTTAAAACTCCTCCTGCAAGCTGTAACCAGTGCTCTGCTGGACACTGATAGAAGTCACAAGACTGCTCTAACTGCTGATGAGAAAAGGTATTTAGCAGTTTATGTACCAAAATAATTGCATTTCCATGTAGTGTGTACTGTAGGAGACCAGATAGAGTGAATGCAGGGTCCTGGGTTTAGTAACAATTTAAGTCTTTGTTAGTATGCATATGAATTATGTACTTAAATAAGAAAAGAAAAAAAAAAGGGGGGGGGGGTGTTGTGGAGGAGGTTAGAAGGGGTATATTTACTAAAATAATTGCACTTCCATGTTGTGTGTACTGTGGGAAACCAGATATAGTGAATGCAGGGTCCTGGGAGACCAGATATAGTGAATGCAGGGTCCGGGGGGACCGGATATAGTGAATGCAGGGTCCGGGGGGGACCGGATATAGTGAATGCAGGGTCCGGGGGGACCGGATATAGTGAATGCAGGGTCCGGGGAGACCGGATATAGTAAATGCAGGGTTCGTGGAGACTGGATATAGTAAATGCAGGGTCTGGGGTTTAGTAACAGCCCTGTCAGTGTTGTTTTTTTGCTCTCTGTGTCCCATTTGGAGATTTCCCTTCACTTCCTGCCGCATTGCCAAAAAAGGAAGTGAGAGGAAATCCCTCCAAAGTGTGACCAATGGAAGATTTCCCCTCTATTCCTGTTCTGGTGACAACCCAAAATTTGGGATTTTTCTTTCATTTTTGGTGATTACCAAAAACAGGACAAATAGAGAAGGTGAATCTCTCCAACGGTGTTCTAATCCCTCTCCACTATAGCCAAAACTAAAACAAAAAGCTTTATAGGAAAAACCTTTTATTTCATTTTGGATAAAATAGGGAAGGATTATCACCTCTGACAGGTTGTTTTGTTTTTTTTTGCCATCTGTGTCTCATTGAGGAGATTTCCCTTCACTTCTTGTTTTATAACAAAACCAGGAAGTGAGAGGAAATCCCTGCAAATTAAGGGAATTCCTAGGGGACCCCCAGGTCACCAGAACTAATGTCCCCATTAGAAGATTTCCCCTCTATTACTTTTCTGGGGACAAGTTCAACCCAAATTTTGGGATTTTCTTTCACTTTCTATTTGTAAACAGGACAAATAGGGTGAATCTCCCTATCGGGGGCACAGACAGCAATAACAACCTGTCAGGGGTTCTAATTCTTCTCTAGTCTGTCCAACAGTAAAATAAAGTTTTGCCTTTATGTATATGTTATTGCTATATACATATATATATACTTTATATTATTATTAATTTGCTTTACATGATTACTAAAGTTCTAAAATTACTAGCATTTTCAGAAGGAGAGGTCAACAGCTGCAGCCTCCAATATTTCATGGTACAATGTTCCTTTAACCCCTTGATGCTGACGTCACACAAATATGCAGCCTTACAGAACCTGGCTTTTTTCCGTGGAGCCGCATATTTGTTTACCTGTCTTTATGCTGGGAGCAAGCCGCACAGTGCACTCCCAGCACAAAGACTGGGGTGCCACTGAGAGCCCCGGATCCCATTCTAACGATCGGGACCCCCAATTTTGGGTCCCAGGACTCCTGTTTCCGGGTCCTGGGACTCCTGTTTCCGGGTCCTGGGACTCCTGTTTCCGGGTCCTGGGACTCCTGTTTCCGGGTCCTGGGACTCCTGTTTCCGGGTCCTGGGACTCCTGTTTCCGGGTCCTGGGACTCCTGTTTCCGGGTCCTGGGACTCCTGTTTCCGGGTCCTGGGACTCCTGTTTCCGGGTCCTGGGACTCCTGTTTCCGGGTCCTGGGACTCCTGTTTCCGGGTCCTGGGACTCCTGTTTCCGGGTCCTGGGACTCCCGATTCCGGGTCACATGATCGCTGTGATAGCCTCTGATTGGCTATCACAGTAATCAGTCACTGTACAGCCCCCTTGTTTTTTTTTTCTCTCTCTATGAATGGAGGAGAGAAATACACTGTATCTCTCTAACTCCTGGCATAGAGGGAAAAAAATTATAAAAAAAAGAAGATAAATAAATAAATATTAAAAAATAAAATACAAAATAAAGATAAAATACCTAGGTCAAGGTTTGATCTAGTTTAGTGCCAGGGTATGTGTTTAGATCAAGATCAGATTCAAAGGTTAGGATTTTTTTTTTTTAAAATTGGTATTAGTGTCAGTCAGTGTGTTTTAGGTAAACAAAAAACAAAATGCGCCCTATTGTTTCTGGGCTGTACTGCGGGTACAAACAACAAATAACATACACCTATATGGTATTTCTGCGATTGTCAAGAGCTGTAAAATGTATTTTGAGTTGTTTTTTGGTGGTAGGTTATGGTAATAACAAGAAACACACAGCCACATTTTAAACAATTATTTTATTTTACTATTTTTACTATTTTTGGCCAGTTTTCCTTTGATAATAAAAAGAAATCAGGAGATATCCATTACCATTTACCACCAAATCAAAGCCCAATTTGTCCTGAAAAAAACAAGGTATAATTCACCTGGATGTACAAAGTAGTTGTGATGATATGTGCGGCTTTACTAACACGTGTCAACGTTGCAAAATTGTGCTTAGGCATTAGGATTTGTTTTACCCTTGGGTGTGACGGGGTTAAAGTATATCTAAAGCCGAAACCTTTTCCTTCATTATGGATAGAGTATGTAAGGGTTAAAACCTCTGTTGCTTTTTTTTCTTTTCATTGCCATCTCTGTCTCATTAGAGAAATTTCTCCCCACTTCCTGTCCTGTAGACCGCACAGGAAGTGAGAGTGTATCTTTCCAATGTGAGATATGTGACGAGGGAAGAAGAGTCCCCATTGGAAGAGTTTCCCTATATTCCTCTTTTGATGGCAACTCAAAATTTGCCACCACTTTTTTATTCCCTGCGACATTCGTGATTAGGACAATTGAAAAGTGCAAATCTCCCTAACAGGGACACAAACAGCAAAACAAACCCTGACAGTAGCTGTAAAGGGGTTTTGCTAAAGGCGACAAAACTCTCAAATGTGAACTGGGGCCATTGAAATGAATGGGTTTTTCTTTGTGTGTTTTTGAGCATCAAGTGTGAACGGGGCCTGAAAAACAACAGACCTACTGGCTGGATCCCTCGATAAAAATAGAAGAAAGAAAGCCTAAAAAGAAAACGATTGCAGCTATCACATCTGAAAATTGGTAAGCGGCAATATAATCAATGTTTGCTTTGATGTTTAATACTGCTTTAAAAACTGCTGGTAAAAGCACCGAAAATTAAGTATTTTAATCACTTGTATTTATTTACTTAGAACTTGCTAGAAATTTTTACTGCTCCAGAACAGTCAGTTCCTTAGAACACCCCCTCCCTCCTTGCACATAATAGCCCTTTCCTATTCTGGGAGTTGCTAATTATTATCTGTGCTGGCCCAGCTCCTGAACCTCTTCCCTCACCTCCCCGCATACATTTTATGTAACTGCCAGGGGAGGAGCAAAGGGAACTAGAGTATTATGACATTGCATCCAGCATGGTGGCACCCAGCAGCAGTCTCAGGGCTTTTGGATGTCTATATATGTATTACACTTCGAGTCACTCAAAAATTTCAGACAGATGGAAACAGCAATTTGTAATGGAATTTCCAAAAGGGGAACTCAACAATGGCAATTTCTTTTACTAAAATTACTTTAACCCCATGCCCTCCTGAGAATTTACCCCTCTTCCTGACCAGGCCATTTTTTGCGTTACGGCACTGCGTTATTTTAACTGACAATTGCGCGGTCATGCAACGCTGCACCCAAATTAAATTTACGTCCATTTTTACCCTCAAATTGAGCTTTCTTTCGATGGTATTTGATCGCCTGTGCTGTTTAAAAAACATTTTATGCTATAAAAAAAAAAAAGACCGGCAATTTTGAAAAAAAACAAAACAATTTTTTTGACTTTTTGCTATTAAACATGTCCCATAAGAAAATAAAAAAAAAACAAATTTAGTCATAAATTTAGGCCAAAATGTATTCTGCTCCATGTTTTTGCTAAAAAAAAAAAATCCCAAAATGTGTAAATTAATTGGTTTACATAAAAGTTATAGCGTTTACAAATGGTGGCATAGATACTATTACTAGTAATGGTGGCAATCAGTGACTTATAGTGGGACTGCGGCGGGCATTCTGACACTGGGGGAACTGAGTTGGCATCACTAACATCCTCAATGACACCAATACAGTGATCAGTGCTAAAAAAAAAGCACTGACACTGTACTAATGGCACTGGGCAGGAAGGTGTTAACATGAAGAGCGATCAAAGGGTTAACTGTGTGCAGGGAGTGTTTTACTAGGGGGCAGTGTCTGTGTGCTTCCCTGTAAGCACACTGCTTTGGATGGCTGTGCTGTGCCTGAGCTGACAGGCATTTCAGCGCATTACACAGTGCATTCATGCTGCTGTGTGGTGTCATGCAGTGTAATCCAGTGTGCTACAGAAAACATTCAGACTTGCTGCAATTGTTTTCTAGATGTCGTAGAGATGAGCCACGTTTATCTAGAGCAGGGGTCTCCAAACTTTCCCAGCAAAGGGACAGTTTACTATCCTTCAGATTTTAGAAGGGCCAGACTGTGGCCAGTGGGAGTAGAAAATGTCCTGGCATCAGTAATAATGCCCTATCATTGGTATCAGTGGGAAGAGCAGTGCCCCATAATTAGTGTCAGTGGGAGTAGCAGTGCCACATCATTGGTTTTGTGGGAGGAATAATGGCCCCTTCCTTGGTGTCAATGGAAGAAATAGTGCTCTATCCTTGGTGTCAGTGGGAGGATTAGTGCCCCATCATTGGTGTCAGTGGGAGGAATAGTGCTCTATCCTTGGTGTCAATGGAAGGAATAGTACTCTATTCTTGGTGTCAGTGGGAGGAATAGTGCTCTATCCTTGGTGTCAGTAGGAGGAATAGTGCCCCATCATTGGTGGCAGTGGGAGGAATAGTGCCCCATCATTAGTGTCAGTGGGAGGAGCAGTGCCCCATCATTAGTGTCAGTGAGAGGAGCAGTATCCCATCATTGGTGTCGGTGAGAAGAGCAGTGCCCCATCATTAGTGTCAGTGGGAGTAGCAGTACCACATCATTGGTGTTGTGGGAGGAATAATGCCCTATCCTTGGTGTCAATGGAAGGATTAGTGTCCCATCCTTGGTGTCAGTTGGACGAATAGTGTCCCATCCTTGGTGTCGGTGGGAGGAATAGTGCCCCATCCTTGGTGTCGGTGGGAGGAATAGTGCCCCATCCTTGGTGTCGGTGGGAGGAATAGTGCCCCATCCTTGGTGTCGGTGGGAGGAATAGTGCCCCATCCTTGGTGTCGGTGGGAGGAATAGTGCCCCATCCTTGGTGTCGGTGGGAGGAATAGTGCCCCATCCTTGGTGTCAGTGGGAGGAATAGTGCCCCATCCTTGGTGTCAGTGGGAGGAATAGTGCCCCATCCTTGGTGTCAGTGGAAGGAATAGTACTCTATTCTTGGTGTCAGTGGGAGGAATAATGCCACATCATTGGTGTCAGTGGGAGGAATAGTGCCCCATCACTAGTGTCAGTGGGAGGAGCAGTACCCCAACATTGGTGTCAGTGGGAGGAATAGTGCCCCATCCTTGGTGTCGGTGGGAGGAATAATGCCCCATCCTTGGTGTCGGTGGGAGGAATAGTGCCCCATGCTTGGTGTCGGTGGGAGGAATAGTGCCCCATCCTTGGTGTCGGTGGGAGGAATATTGCTCCATCCTTGGTGTCAGTGGGAGGAATAATGCCCCACTGTTAATGTCAGTGGGAGGAGAATTCCCCTAGGGCCAGATAAAGGCAAGCAAAGGGCTTCATCTGGCCCCCGGGCGGCAGTTTGGAGACCTCTGATCTAGAGTGGTAATATGCAGGTCACCGCTCATAGAGTGGACGAGTCCTGCAGGAGGCAACCCGAGTCTCGGCTCAGGCTAAGCAGCCCAGATTCTGCCATCATCACATCTCAGTCTGACTGCGATTCCCGGCTTCACAGTGAAATTAAAATGAAGTTAATGCGAGGTCTCGTTATCCATTCTCTAGCTGTTACCAGAATATTCCTTTGTACCTGGTGGGTAATGATGTCTTTATCTGTAGCTATTAATAGACCGGACCAGAGCTTTCTGTTCTGTCTACAGCCAAAATATGAAATCAGGAGCAGAGCATGCATACCGATCAGTCGCTAAAGCCTCCCACATCCTTCATTTAAAGTGAACCTGTCAGTGTAGAAAGTGGCCTTTAAAGCCGGCCAGACATGGATGGAGACTTGGCTGCTTCATAAGGGACCGCCTAGATATCAACCCTCAAAAGATCAACTTCTATACAACCAGCCAGTCATTTGTTCCCCAGCGATTAGTGCCCCCGGAGGTCCGGAGGAATGCTCGGAGGTCATGGTATGGGCGCCATGCAGGAGCAGCACCTGACCACTGGCACTGACAACAAGGTGGTGAAGTGGGAATGGGAAGAGGGGCGAGGAGGACCTACACTTAACATTGGTCCAGTCCAGGGCAGGGGCAGACTGACCATGTGAGCACTCGGCATACCCGAGGTCCCGGGGTCAGTAGGGGACCCCATGAAATGCCCTTGGTACCTTTTATAGGCTTTTTTGGTTGTGCTTTGATTGTGGGCAAGGACACAGGGGCCCCATGATCCCCTATTGCCCGGGGGCCCCATGAGTTGTCAGTCCAGTCCTGGTCAAGGGTCACATCGTATACTGTATTTTACATATATTTGTGGCCTTACATCAGAGTTCCCCCTTACATCAGGGTCCCCATCAGAGTCCCCATCAGAATCCCCACTTATATCAAGGTCCACATCAGAGTCCCCTTTACATCAGGGTCCCTATTAGAGTCCCCACTTATATCAAGGTCTCCATCAGAGTCCCCACTTATATCAAGGTCTCCATCAGAGTCCCCACTTATATCAAGGTCTCCATCAGAGTCCCCACTTATATCAAGGTCTCCATCAGAGTCCCCACTTATATCAAGGTCCACATCAGAGTCCCCATCAGAATCCCCACTTATATCAAGGTCTCCATCAGAGTCCCCACTTATATCAAGGTCCACATCAGAGTCCCCATCAGAATCCCCACTTATATCAAGGTCCACATTAGAGTCCCCTTTACATCAGGGTCCCTATTAGAGTCCCACTTATATCAAGGTCCCCATCAGAGTCCCCACTTATATCAAGGTCCCCATCAGAGTCCCCACTTATATCAAGGTCCACATCAGAGTCCCCTTTACATCAGGGTCCCCATCAGAGTTCCCCCTTACATCATTGGCCCCATCAGAGTCCCCTTTACATCATTGGCCCCATCAGAGTCCCCTTTACATCAGGCTTCCTATCAGAGTTCTCACTTATTTCAGGGTCCCCATCAGAGCCCCCCCTTACATCAGAGCCCCCCTCACATCAGGATCCCTGTCAGAGTCCCCCCTTACATCAGGATTCCCATCACATTAGCCACTTACATCTAGGTCCCCATCAGAGTCCCCTTTACATCAAGATCCCCATTACAGTCCTTACTAATTTCAAGGTTTCCATCAGAGCCCCCCCTTACATCAGAGCCCTCCCACACATCAGGATCCTCGTCAGAGCCCCCCCCCCCCTTACATCAGGGTCCCCATCAGAGTTCCAACTGACATTTAGGTCTCCATCAGATTCCCCTTTACATCAGGGTCCCCATTACATCCTCACTTGTTTCAGGGTCCCCATCAGAGCCCCCGTTACATCAGAGTCCTCCCTAATGCCAAAGTCCCACCTTACATCAGGGTCCCCATCAGAGTCCCCATTTACATTAAGATCCTCATAACAGTCCTTGCTTATTATAGGGGCCCCATTAGAGTCCCCCCTTACATCAGAGCCCTCCCTCACATCAGGATCCCTGTAAAAGTCCTCCCTTACACTACTGACCCCATCAGAGTCCCCACTTACATCTAGGTCCCCATTAGAGTCCCACCTTACATCAGGGCCCCCATCTCATTAGACACTTACATCTAGGTCCCCATCAGAGTCCCCTTTACATTAAGATCCCCATTACAGTCCTTATTAATTTCAAGGTCTCCACCAGAGTCCCTCCTTACATCAGAGCCCTCCCTCACATCAGGATCCCCGTCAGAGTTCCCCAACCTTACATCAGGATACCCATCAGAGTCCCTACTGACATCTAGGTCCCCATCAGATTCCCCTTTACATCAGGGTTCCCATTACCATCCTCACTTGTTTCAGGGTCCCCATCAGAGTCCCCGTTACAGCAAAGTCCTCCCTAATGCCAAAGTCCCACCTTACATCAGGGTCCCCATCAGAATCCCTGCTTATATCTAGGTCTCCATCAGAGTCCCCATTTACATCAGGATCCTCATAACAGTCCTTGCTTATTATAGGGGCCCCATTAGAGTCCCCCCTTACATCAGAGTCCTCCCTCACATCAGGATCCCTGTAAAGTCCCCACTTACATCTAGGTCCCCATTAGAGTCCCCACTTACATCAGGGTTCCCATTACAGTCCTCACTTATTTCAGGGTCCCCATCAGAGTCCCCCCTTACATCAGAATCCTTCCTAATGCCAAAGTCCCCCCTTACATCAGGGTCCCCATCAGAGTCCCCACTTACATCAAGGTCTGAATCAGAGTCCCCACTTACCTCAGGGTCCTCATAACAGTCCCCACTTATTGTAGGGGCACCATTAGAATCCCCCCTTACATCAGAGCCCTCCCTCATATCAAGATCCCTGTCAGAGTCCCCATCACAGTCCCCACTTAAATCAGGGTCCCCATCACAGTCCTCACTTATTTCAGGGTTCCCGTCAAAGTCCCCCCTTACATCAGAGCCCTCCCACACATCAGGATCCCTGTCAAAGTCAGCCCTTACATCAGGGTCCCCATCAGAATTCCCACTTACTTCTAGGTCCCCATCAGTCTCCTTTATATCAGGGTCCCCATTACAGTCCTCACTTATTTCAGGGTCCCCATCAAAGTTTCCCTTACATCAGAGTCCTCCCTAATGCCAGGATCTCCATCACAGTCTCTTCTTACATCAGAAGCGGAGACCATGGCCGTCACTGCTGACCTTTATCCTCAACCAGTGCACATTGAGGGTACGCCACTGACTCTAGCCGGGGGGCCGGACACAGGGGCAGACTGACAACTCATGGGGCCCCCGGGCAAAAGGGGATCATGGGGCCCGTGTCCTTGCCCACACTAAAAAAAAGCCTATAAAAGGTACCAGGGGCATCTCATGGGGCCCCCTACTGACCCCGGGCCCTCGGGCAGTGCTGGAATGGTCAGTCCGCCCCTGGCCAGATAAGATCTTGTAGTGGGCTGAATGTGGCCCATGGGCCGTAGTTTGGAGCCCCCTGCATTAGTGCATAGGTGCACTTTGATGAAGAAAGGACATAGATGACAGCTCTGAACCTTCAATAACAAGTCAGCATTGGCCTTCCCCATATTTTTGCCCAGATATATTCCCTTCACATCGTTTCTCGGATATTTTTCTTCCCATATTGCATTCACAAAGGCCAGCTGTGATATGGATGATTGCAGCTGCAGACTGAATGTTCTCCCACAATTGGCGCCCAGATTTGCAGCGACGGAGGAGCTGTAGTCTCACTTCTGTTGTACGGCTGACACCAGAACATCGACTGTTCCTACGACTTCAAAGAAGCACGGTTTCTTGGTAGGATAATTACCCCAGACTTCACATGAATATTTAATAACTGTCAGCACTAGAACACTCACACTTCACATGAACATACTTAAGGGTCAATTCTCTAAGATGCACGCTCTATTTCTACTGTGATCATTATTTCACCTCGCAGTACATTTCTCACCAAATGGTCATTCCACAAACATAGATATCACAGACGTGAGGAATTATTATTATCGGTATTTAAATGGATCTTTAAATCTGAACTCCAGGTAAACTTCCAATTACTTCCAATTACATACATTAAAGCTGAACTCCAGGTGTGGTTTTTAACCACTTTCCCATCCAGAGGATGTACCCCCCCCCCCCCCCCTTCCTGACCAGGCCATTTTTTGTGATACAGCACTGCGTTACTCTGACAACTGCGCAGTCACGCAACGCCGCACCCAAATTAAATTTATGTATTTTTTTTCCCTACAAATAGAGCTTTCTTTTGGTGGTATTTGATCACCTTTATATTTTTTTTTTTTTTTTGTGCTATAAATAAAAAAGATGGTCATCATACTCCCCCCCGTGTTCAACCCACAATCACTTGACACCGGTGACAGTTTAGACTCCAACCGCATCCGCTATTGTCCGTATTGATGTAAAACAATTTTGGCAGTCACTCCCTCCCTTACTTTTTCCTTCCCATGCGCTTCCCTTCCCTTCCCCCTCCCCCCCCCCCCCTTTTTTTTTTTCTTTTCTTTCTCTCTCTCTTTCCTTCTTTCCCGCTTTTCTCTTTTCTCCTCCTCTCATATGCATGTACAAGTTTTAGATAATCATTCAGAAGAACATTAGGCATGTTGACAACATCATCTCCTTCTCTCCATTAGCGGTTCCCACGACAATTTACTCCCGCATTCGCACTCAGATACCTCCAACATCTCAAACCTGTAGCATTGACTCCTGCTTAGACGTCGTATATACCCTCCTCTCCTCTACAGATCCACACTTCGAGACATTACTGTAGGAGGCCCGGCGCCTCTATATTTCAATCGTTTGACCAGAATACCTGAATATTACAGGCACAACCCTGTTGTGGCCTAGTTCATCCACATTGATCATTCTTGCGTTGGACTTCATTTTCTTTTGTTTGATATATGCATTACCACATGTCCTATGTACATTTCATCTGCACATTTTCTTGTGTCAATCTGTATTTTTTTCAGTAAACTTTTTTGGAAAAAAAAAGACACCGACAATTTTGAGAAAAAAAGAACAATATTTTTGACTTTTTGCTATTAAACAAGTCCAGTAAAAAAATTAAATTTGTAATAAATTTGGGCCAAAATGTATTCTGCTACATGTCTTTGCTAGAAAAAATTCAAATATGTGTAAATTAATTGGTTTACATGAAAGTTATAGTGTCTACAAATGGTGGTATATATATACTGGATTTTTTTTTTTAAATACTAGCAATGGCGGCAATCAGCAGCTTAAAGTGGGACTGCGGCAGGCATTCTGACACTGGGGGGAACTGACTTGGTGTCACTGACATCCCCAGTGACACCAATACAGCGATCAGTGCTAATAAAAAGCACTGACACTGTACTAATCACACTGGGCAGGAAGGGGTTAACATCTGGGGCGATCAAATTGTTAACTGTGTGCTGTGCGTGTGTTTTACTGTGTCAGCACATTGCTTTGTATGGCTGTGCTATGCAGAGCAATACAAAGCAATGTGCAGGAGCTGACAGAGGAGAGATCTGTATTGTTTACATACAGGTCTCTCCCCCCATCACCGATATTCGGCAATCGTCGTCCGGGACCTGGTGAACGACAGCTGAGACCGGCAATGGCAGTGCTATAGGGCGGCAGGAAAGCAGTTAATGCATAGTTACATTGCTCCAGCTTGGATCGTTGTAAATATAAATATTTCATACCTGTGGGATCGCTGGTGAAGTGGAGAAGCACTGTAGGGGCGCAATGGCCGCAGTTTTTCAGGTGCTACTACTCATATGCTTAGTGAACACTGGAGGGCGCTAATTCGACACAGCTACCATTCACACAACATAGAAGGTTATGTAGGTAAGAAAAGGTAAAGGTGGAGGAGCTGGGCCAGCACAGATCGTAATTAGGCACTCCCAGATGAGGAGAGGGCTGTGATGTGTGAGGAGAGAGAGGCTGTGCATGCTTCAAGCCTTAGTGTGTTGGGGTGCCCTTCAAAATGAAAGGCACTGCAATGCACATTGGGTGCATTACGGCAACACAGGAGATAAAATGAGCACTGAAGGAAATCCATCATAGAAAAAAATATGGGGGCTGATATTGCTGACCTGTCCTTCTGAAAATGCTAGCTGTTTGGCTGTTATTTACAGATAGGCTTAAAAATGACACGTGTTCATCAACGACAAAAAGGCAAAAATAAATACAAATTGAAAAAATGAAAATAATATATACAGATATAGTGAATGCAGGGACCGGGGAGACCAGATAGAGTGAGTACAGGGTCCGGGGAGACCAGATATAGTGAATGCAGGGTCCTGGGAGACCAGATAGAGTGAATGCACGGTCTGGGGAGACCAGATATAGTGAATGCAGGGTCCTGGGAGACCAGATATAGTGAGTGCAGGGTCTAGGGAGACCAGATATAGTGAGTGCAGGGTCCGGGGAGACCAGATATAGTGAGTGCAGGGTCCGGGGAGACCAGATATAGTGAATGCAGGGTCCGGGGAGACCAGATATAGTGAATGCAGGGTCCGGGGAGACCAGATATAGTGAATGCAGGGTCCGGGGAGACCAGATATAGTGAATGCAGAGTCCAAAGAGACCAGATATAGTGAATGCAGGGTCCTGGGAGACCAGATATAGTGAATGCAGGGTCCTGGGTTTAGTAACACTATGTTAAAGAGTAAATCGACTTTTGTTGAGAAAAAACAATCTCCTCTGGGTGATATTTGTACATTGCAGGGATTTTAACAAACTTTGTTGCAGATTCTTACCTTTTTCTCCTCTGAAGAAAAAAACGGTTTGTTTTTTTTTTATGTCAATGTGCAGAGTGAATCTGAATGGGAGAGACTTTCCCATTATTAATCAGCTCACTCATGCAGTATTCTAATGAGGCAAATGCAGGGTCTGCAGCCCTTAATGATTGACTCTTTGGGAATATCTTGCCTAAAATGAATTTTTTGTTGCAGGGAATGCCTAAAATCTGACATCTTAGTGTAGACTTCTGAGAAAATCAATCAGCCAATCACACAAGCAGGAAATGGCATTTCTGGGGGTGTTCCATACCCCAACTGTGTACAGAATGCCATAAGGTTGCATTGGATTTTACAGAAAGCTACAGTGCTGCAGACTGAACAGGAGTGGTCATTTTTAAAAACATTCAATTACAATATGGAATGTGTAGCAATTGTATGCTATATTTTTTATTTGCTATTTTTTTCCCCGTTACCCTTCAAGTTAATTTTCCCTCATTGCTGAGGTCCTCCATATCCCCTTGTTGCCTCTTCTGTTCTGCAATATCCTTCTTGTGAACTGGTTCCTCACACTGAACTGCATTTTCAGGATAAGGTCTTACTAATGTTTTGTACAGGGGCCAGATTATGTCTCCCTCTTTTTTTCTGGTCTGTAGCTCTTTGAATAATAAAAAAAATAATCTGCAGCTTGGCATTGCACTGTTTATTAAGTCTATGGTCTACCAGAATACTCAGATCTTTCCCACAAGTGTACTCCCCCGAGATCAGTCATTTGCAACCAGGGGTCCTCCAGACGCTGCTAAGGGTTCCTAGAACCGTAGCTGCTTGTCCTCCTATTTGATGGTGGCTGTGTAGTTCCAGGGCCAACTCCATTTGGCAGAGTCAACGGCATCACACCAATCATGTTTTTACTTGTTTGTAAGGGTTCCATTCTGACCACTATTGTAAGGGCAACACCCTTACAAAGCCACTGAGCTCTGCACAAATTTCCCATGTTCCAGTTTAATATAATGGTCTAGAACAGCCTTTCTCAACCAGGGTGCCCAGGCACCCTGGGGTACCTTGAGGTTTCTTCAGGGGTGCCTTGAGGTTTCTTCAGGGGTGCCTTGGCAAAATGTCTAGAAATTGCCAAAAACTTGTATACAAGCCAGCGATGGAACAAGCCTGCCTTTTAGTTACAAAAAGCCACAGGTTTCATTGTTCACCATTACTTCCTTCTAGCCACCGGCGTCCTGACAACCAAGGACATCAGTTGATAAGGAGGATGTCAGTTGCCTGCACAGCATCTTAATTTGACCCTCCCCTGCCTCTCTCCATCAGCACTGGGGTCACATTAGCTTAGTGATGAGAAAAAACTGAGGGAGAAGAGAAACCATGGAATACTAGTCAGTACCAGTGTGCAAAAGTGTATTTGCTTTTGAAAAATAAATCACCTCTAATGTTGGGTTTGCTACATGTTGCTGCGTTATATAAAACTGTTAAAAAAGTTTTTCACATTTTAGAACGGGGTGCCTCAAGACTATCCATAATTATAAAGGGTGCCTCGGGACTGTCCATAATTTTAAAGGGTGCCTTGATTGAAACACTGGTCTAGAACAAAATTGGAGAATGTTACGAGCACTTGGAAACAAATGATAAGCAGCTCGCATAAAGGTGCAGACCCAGACCTTCACAATATAATAATAATAAAATATGCAGCGCTAGAATAGAAACAATGGATCATAAACACATAGTGGAAACACCAATACATAATAGATGAAAGTAATAATGGGTGATGAATAAAGTGCTTAAAGTGACTAGAAATTATCCTCCTCTAGTGACGCAACTATCGTCCCAATGGTAGGTGCAAATGCTGTAGACTCCGTGCTCTTAAGTGGATATATAATATGCACTCACCAGAAAACGATTTTTATTGAAGCAAATATGTCAAAGCTTTGACAACGTGCTCGTCTGCATGAAACGCGTCAGATCGGAGCCTAGCCGGTGACGTCACGCCGCCCGCACCGCGTGAAAGCCGGCGGCCATCTTTGTTTCTGGGCTACCTTTATGTGAGTGTGTTTGCATATTTGCTTCAATAAAAATCGTTTAAACATACTACACTATCAGTGTTTTTTGGGGCTGGCTGCACTACTGAGCCCCCCCTTTCAAGGTGGATGTCTGTTATGGGCACCCTGCTTTGATGAGTCCCTCATTAGCCGTATGACACCTATTGCTGGATGCTTGATGACCCCTGCTAGCTAGAGGAAGGAACACCTTTACCAGAGTGACAGCCTGCCAGATGATCCTTATACCTTCAGTCCTATAGTACCAGGAGTGGTCTGACAACTCAAATGCGCAGTTTATGCGCTTTCTGGTGAGTATATATTATATATCCACTTAAGAGCACGGAATCTACAGCATTTGCACCTACCATTGGGGCGATAGTTGCGTCACTAGAGGACAATAATTTCTAGTCACTTTAAGGACTTTATTCATCACCCATTATTACTTTCATCTATTATGTATTGGTGTTTCCACTACTGGTCTAGAACAACCTTTCTCAACACAGAAGAACCCTTGAAATAACTTTCTGATCTCAGGCAACCCCTGCCAAAAATTACTATATTTATAACTCTTGATACATTAGTGTGATGGTCAGTGGAAAGAAGCTCCCCTTACAGATAGACTATAATGCCAAAAGTATTGGGACACCTGCCTTTACAAGCACATGAGAAGGCCTGGCTCACATTCTCCACTCTAATTCATCCCAAAGGTGTTCTATCTGGTTGAGGTCAGGACTCTGTGCAGGCCAGTCAAGTTCCTCCTCCCCAAACTCGCTCATCTATTTCTTTATGGACCTTGCTTTGTGCACTGGTGGGCAGTCATGTTGGAACAGGAAGGGGCCATTCCTAAACTGTTCCCACAAAGTTGGGAGCATGAAATTGTCCAAAATGTCTTGGTATGCTGACACCTTAAGAGTTCCCTTTACTGGAACTAAGGGGCCAAACCCAACCCCTGAAAAACAACCCCACAAAACTTTTACACTGGCACAATGCAGTCAGGCAAGTACCATTCTTCTGGCAACCACCAAACCCAGACACCTCAATTAGATTGCCAGACAGAGAAGTGTGATTCCTCACTTCAGAGAACACGTCTCCACTGCTCTAGAGTCCAGTGGCGACATGCTTTACACCACTTCATCCGATGCTTTGCATTGCACTTGGTAATGTAAGGCTTGGATGCAGCTGCTCGGCCATGAAAACCCATTCCATGGAGCTCTGTATGCACTGTTGTTGTGCTAATCTGAAGGCCACATGAAGTTTGGAAGTCTTTAGTTATTGACTCTGCAGACAGTTGGTGACTTCTGCGCACTATACGCTTCAGCATGCGTTGAACCCGCTCTGTCATTTTACGTGGACTACCACTTGGTGGCTGAGTTTCTGTTGTTCCCAGTTGCTTCCACTTTGTTATAATATCACTAACAGTTGACAGTGAAATATTTAGTAGCAAGGAAATGTCACGGATGGACTTACTGCACAGGTGGCAATCTATCACAGTACCACGCTTGAATTCACTGAGCTCCTGAGAGGAACCCATTCTTTCAGAAATGTTTGTAGAAGCAGTCTGCATGCCTAGATGCTTAATTTTATACATCTGTGGCCATGGAGGTGATTGAAACACCTGAACCCAATGATTTGGAGGGCTGGCCCAATACTTTTGGCAATACAGTGTAGCTAAAAAGATCAATGGTGTCAGGGGGAACTTCTCCGAGAGGCAGAAATTGCTCATTGCCCAAGGAACCCCTAGCAACCTCTTGATGAACGCTAGGGTTCCATGTAACCTTGGTTGAGAAACCCTGTCCTAGGAGGTTTTATCACAGTCCACATAGTAACTCTAGAAACCGAACCTAGAATTTTGATGAAGGGGGATTCTTTGGCCAACGAAACACATTGGATACTGTTTTTCCTTTATGACTTCTCTTTTAAGAATAAAGTTTTTTGACGCTTTGTTCACACAGACTTCTCAAGTTTTGAGTTTCCCACTCCTTGGGACCCTCCCCCTACTTCATGTTTTCCAAGCGGCCAAGATCCATTTGACAAGAACCAATACTGACCTGTATTTGAAAAAAGCCAAGCTTCAGGTCCTGCACCTCAATTTTTTTTTTATTTTACTGTTTATGGGGGCATGATTCCTACTTACTACCAACCTAAGTGGTAACGTAAGTTCCCCCCGAACCGCAATTAATTGCTTTTAGCAGGGGTTCCCCGCGACTTGAACACATTTTCAAGGGTTCCTCTGGGGTAAGAAGGTTGAGAAAGGCTGTCCTAGATGGTGTTATTGCTTCATGTTTTATAGCCCCACTGTTACATTTATCAACATCAAACCTCATTACCCAGATAGGTGCCCAATCAAACACTGTCATCTTTTACTAATTCCCGAGTCCCTGCATCATAGTTCCAGATCATGTTTCCAAATCAGACTCATGCTTTCATCATGTTAGTTCATGACCAGTTTGTGCTACATATTGATTTCTACTTGGCGGCATCTGCTATGCCGGTCCTGGGCCCGCAGATGGGCAAGTGGAGCCTGGGATATATGGCAGGGGCTCCTGTTACTGGGGGGTGGGGGTATGAAAGCAATCAGGCACTGTGAGAGATGCTAGACTGCTTTTATCTGACAGGCAGCAGTCTGCTTGTCAGGTTTACACACAATCCCGCTGGCTGTAGCCACCCGGAATGTGTGTAAAACCCCCTCGCTGTCAGGTCCCTCCTTACACATCTCTGCTCTCTGCACAGGCTATGCGCCCCACAGTGATGATGTCCCTGCTACATACATTTACAAGGTAATAACAGGGTTTTCAAAGGCAATTGATGCACACATTTCATTTGGGTCCATTGAGATATATATTAAAATGAACGTTTTTGTGCTCGAAGTGCGTCTTTAACTGCAGATAAAAAGACAAGAGATGTATAGCTATTCACAGATGACGGAATTTAGAGCTATGCTTGAATCTTGCTTTCATACAACAAAGAAAAGGACTTTTTATTTCTGTATGACAATATGTCTAGGCAGGGAAAAAAAAGACTGTTGAAAACCAAGTCAGATGTGTGGGGGAGACACACTGACATGACTCACAGCTCCTCTGTCTTTAGGCTGTTCAGTTTCTATGCAGGTTTCACCTTCTTTACAAAACATCTCATCGGAACTGCAGGAGATGGAGGTTCTGCAGACAACACGGACGTGCAGCGGCACCGCGCGGAGAAGACCATGGCACTATGACCTTTAAAGAGGAACTACAGGGACCCAACTGAATCGTACAGAGGAAACTTCAACAGGTTTTTGCATGCATCTTTTTCAGGTTGTTTTTTGCACCATCAACAATTAAAAACTGAAAGTTATCCAAACCAACTTTTTTGAAAGTGGAATTAAAGCAGCATTAAACGCAAAACTAAAAATGTAATATATTGCTGCTTACCAATCAATCATTAGATGTGGTGACTGCATTTGTTTTCTTTTTTTAGGCTTTTTTCCCCTCTGTTTTCACCTGGTGATCTGACCAGTAACACACCTCCTGAATTAGAGTGCCCGCATTCTGGATGAAGGAGTACAGGGGGCACAGCAGACAGCAGCACAGTAAGTCTTCGGGGAGAGGAGTTTTAGATGGACTAGCAGAGTTAAATACACTAACAAACTGAAGCCTGACTCCAGCTAATACTTTATAAGAGGTTACAGCAAACAGCTTTTTTTTTTCCTTTTGGAATAAAGGTTTTACATAGCAAAAATAAAAACTGATCTTTGTAAGCACCCCAGTGAGTGTTATATGGTTTGTCTCCTCCCTGTAACTGCAAGGGAGGTTTTGAAAAACTACAGACTTACTGGCTGGATCACTAGATGAAAATAAAAAAGTTTAAAAAAGAAAACTAATGAAGCCACCAGGTCTAATTGGTAGGCTGCAATATAATAAATGTTTGCTTTTGGGTTTAACACTCTTTTAAATTCTAACAAAAAAAAAAACATTTCTAGGGGATAAGAATTTTGGGCAGAAGAGACATGTGAAGTCTTTTCTGTTGAAAAAAAAACGAAACTTCCTCTTTCCCCTAGTCATTTTTATATCTGTGTACACTGTAGCACGCATGTGCCATGCAGTGTACACCCTCCGCTCATTCCCGGCATCTGTATGATACCAATAATAGGCCAGGTTTTGGGGTTGATGTAATTCCTGTGTATGCGCAGGCGTTACATCATTAGTGGCCACTCAATGGCAGAAGAGGGTTGCTGTGGGACCCCAGAAAAACGGCAACGGAGATGGCAGTGGAAACATTGGCGACAGTTGCTTGGACCCATCATCGCTGGAGAACAGTACAGAGGGAGGTAGGTGTGTGCCATAATCTGTAAATATGCTGTATACATAATGGCAAAAGCTCACCCCAACCAATGTAGTTTATGTCTGCTAACTGCAGAATTCATCCCAACAAGCTATGCTCATCAATCTGAGAGCAAATCACTCAAGTGCGGGGAATTTCACTCTTAGACAGTTGTCCCAGCTGGAAGATTTTCCCTCAGGTCCTGTTCTGGTGACAATGGAAACATTTTGGGTTTCCCAACATTTTATGTCTCTGTAACAATGTCACCAAGACAAATAGAGGGTGAATCTTTCCAGTGGAGACACAGACAGTAATACCTGGCAGGGGTTTAACCTGAGAGGGGCTCTAATCTTTCCTTCTCTATCCAAAATCTAGCGCTACCCTCGAGGGCCGCTGGATTTTTGGGTCCCCCTAAGTTCTGCACAGCCAAGCAACATGCATTTTCCATACTTTCATCCAAAGTCAGTAAACCAGTCCTTGAGCTTGTTTTTATTAGGAGCAGGGGCGGACTGACCATTTGGAAACTCGGGCACTGCCCGAGGGCCCGGGGTTAGTAGGGGGCCCCGTGAGATGCCCCTGGTACCTTTTTCATAGGCTTTTTTGAGTTTGGGCAAGGACACGGGCCCTATGATCTCCTATTGCCCAGGGGCCCCATGAGTTGTCAGTCCGCCCCTGATTAGGAGTTAACAACTTGGATGGGGTCTATGGGGTATATGGGATTCCCAAGGAACTGTAAAACTTTGAGGACAACTTCTTTACAAAAAATGTGTATCAAAATTAGCAACAGTCTCTTTAAGGAGCACTGAGTCTCCTTTTGGTGTACCTCCTCAAACCCCAAATGAACCTCTCCTCATGCACCTGGCTGTCCTGAGGGTTTTCCTGGGAAGGGGATTCCAGAATCCACTGTGAAGCAGTCCCAGATGAGGACTAGTTGGGTATTGCACCTGATCACCCTTGTCCTTCTGTGGCCCAGGGGGTGTAGAAGTACTCACACTTTCTTTTTCCTGTAGCTTAGGGGGTTGTAGCTGCTTTCAGACCTTACGCTGGGCTGGCTCCTTCCCCACTGTCAGGCTGTCCTCCCAAGGAGACCGTAGGGCAGTGTAGATCTGCCTGTCTGCTTCAGCCTGTAGGTAGACCCCCCACCTCCCTGGGCCCCCTCCAAGGCTCCACACTCCAGCACCTTCCCTAATCCATCTTCCACCTGAACACCAGCACTACCCCTGCTGGACAGGCCCTCTCACATTTAAGGGTTGTGCTTACCCACCATGCCTAGCCTCCTGCCTGGGGATTGGCCAAGTTCCATTAAACGTGTAAATCTATGCTCCTCCCCTCCTCTAGAAAGCTCCTTCAGTTTCTAGAAGGATGGAAGGGCTCCAGAAGCCCTGACCTGTAGAGCTTCCCAGCCTGACTGAGGTAACCTCACTTCCTAACTCCGAGGCTGATTCATCCCTGGTTTCTAACAAGCCACTGACTAACAAAACAAAAACAATAAAAAAAAAACATTTTGGCTACACACTCACTTTAAAGAGGAACTTCGCCCTGTTGACATAAAATTCAGTTTCAATTGCATAGTAATTATCCCTGTATGAAAATAAAAAAAAATACTTACCACTTCATGGAGTCCAACGCTGAGGGGATGGAGTCCGACATCCCCTCCATGCCTGCACAGACTGCTGTAATAATTTATTCTGGCCATTGAAATGAATGAAGTCCTCATGCACACGGAATGTTTTACAGCTGCTGTTTTTGGCTTTTGACATTTTTTTCTACAGCTAGTAACATGTTATCCTACGTGTCCATGCACACATAGACTGTAATCAACGTTTTTTGGCTGGAAAAAACCCCAGGACTAGTGGGTTTCTAGAGGAGTTTTTTAGCTGGAAAAACGCTCTAACGCTGAAAAACGCAACAAAACATGGTAAATCATGGCAAACCAGCGGTTTTGGACCTTTTTTGGTAAAAAAACTAAAAAAGACGCAAAAAAAACGCAAATGCGAATGTTTTTAACGTGACTTTACACAGCTAACATTATTAAAATGTCCAGTGTGCATGGAGCCTAACGCACAAGGGCTACAGCATTTACACGCATCAAGCATTTTTTTCTCCCAAAACGCTGCTGCTCCTGGACGCATTGGCCTGAGTTTTTTTTTCCTGCTGGCTCCTAAAAGTCTATGTGTGCATGGCCACATAGGATAACATGGAGGGCCGTTTGGAAGAAATAAAAAAAAAAGCCTGAAGTCTTTTTTCTACATCTGTTCAAAGTGCAGAAGTTTCAAAGCTAGTATGAGCTGTCAGAAAACAGGGGGCGGAGAGTTGTAATTACACACCGCAGAGCTCAGTAAGGAGACCTCTGAGAGCTGATTGGAGGGAATGGACAACCCCCTCCACAAAGGAACAGAGCTGAGACTGTCAATCACAGGCTGTGTGTTGGAACTCCCTCCTCTGTCACCTTAATTCCCTTGGTGTCAGGAAAACTTACCAGGAGTAATTCATGCTGATAGCAGAGGAATGATAAAGCAGACAGTAATGGCACTTATTGCTCTTAATTGAGACAAGTACACACTATAGAGGGATATGCTTTGTTCATATTTCATGTCTGTGTACAAACACTTTGAATTAGAAAAAGCGATGTGTTCTGACAGGCTGCGATGGGTTACTGCACTTTGCTCACATCCTTGACCTTCCGAATGTCAATGATATTACAGAGGTGACATCCCTTCTATCAATGTTCATTTCCTTCCATTCAGGCCACATAAACAAGCGGGCGTGCACATCACATGAAAGTACGTTAATGGCACTTCTGCTGTTTTGCTACTTTTGTTCCAGAGCATTACCAAAGGTTCAGGAAATGTGAATTCATTCTACCCATCCTCCCAGAAGATAGCACTAGCTGAGGTACACTGGCACCATTTCTTACAGAGATGCAAATTAATCTTACTGACCCAGATAGCGATCCTCCAACTTGTACTAGATATGCGCACATCCCACAAAGTCAGCCCACGTGGTCTCTCTACAACGGCTCTACCTCCTCAGAATCTTATGGGATATGCTGTTTGTGATATTTTTGCTGACTGTCACCAGTCTTTGAAAAGTGGCTTAAAGGGAACGTGTTGGGACAATTTTGGACATTTTGGACTTGACTTGTTTCTGGAGGTGCACATTTCTGGGCTTTCCTTTACAACATTGCTTAACTACTTAGTAAATGAATGAGCTGAGACAAGTATGCAGCTAGTGAAGCCCTGAAGTGAAGACTTTGGATCTGAATATTTATTTACTGACTCGCTAAGCAAAAAGGAAAGCATGGTTAAAGATGGCGTCCCCCAAATCTGCAACTTCAAAGCACACCTGTTGTCACGGTCAGGGGTCAGGCTCAGAGGGCAGTAGCTATAGCAGTAGAGTGGTTCCCACTGACCAGCAGGATAGGTATTCAAGCAGTTCACCCTAGAGCAGCGGTTCTCAACCTGTGGGTCGCGACCCCTTTGGGGGTCGAACGACCCTTTCACAGGGGTCGCCTAAGACCATCGGAAAAAACATATTTCCGATGGTCTTAGGAACCGAGACACCGCTCCTCTATCTCCAGGTGGGTCCGCCCCCATGCAGATACGCCCACATACGAGTAAGAGAACAGTCAGCAGTGATGAGACCTGACCCCTCTGCCCCAGCCTATCATCTCCCACAACATCCACCCTGCCCATTGTCTGCACTGCTCCCCCAATCATCGCTGAGCGGCGACATCATCACCAGCTCTAAATGCAGGGCGGACTAGAACTTGACCAACCAGACGAGGTGACGTGTCAACGGGAAGCGCCAGTGAAGAAGTTTTGACGTCCTCAGATTGGGCGTGGCCTCTGTCAGGGAGCCGGCTAGCTGGGGACTGGGTGGAGGAGGGGGGAGAGCAGATCCAAGATGGCGTCAGTGAGAAGGCGAGAGCGGGCCGTGTGTGAAGAGAGCTGGCAGCTCTGTGTGGTGGGGATGGGGGAGGTGTGACACCTTGTATGGCGGGAATGAGAAGAGCTGCTGCAGTTATGAAGTAGCAACGAAAATAATTTTATGGTTGGGGGTCACCACAACATGAGGAATTGTATTAAAGGGTCGCGGCATTAGGAAGGTTGAGAACCACTGCCCTAGAGGATGATGTGGGCTCACCCGAGGTGCGGGGTTTAAGCACTAACTGGTGTTCTCCAGAGCTCCTGGTGGTGGAGATGGGTTTTGCTACTTTTTAGTACCAAGTCATGGCCTCAGAATCGCCCCAACAGGAGGTGAGGAAGCCAGGGTCCAGTAGCAGCTATAGTAACTAGGGATCAACCTAAAGCATAGTTAGTAAACAAGCCAGAGGTCGGTAACAAGTGGTTGCAGGTTGGGATCAAGGTTAGTAATAAGTGGGAGTAGACCACTGCAGGTACACAAAGAAGCAAGATATCGGATGGAGAGAGCATAATAATCAATAATCAGGAATGGCTAAAAAAGGAAGCTCATGGGAGGAGCAAAGGCTTCAAGGTTCAAGAGAAACAAGACACACGGCAAGGTTGTCTAAGGAATCAAGCAGGGAGCTGACAAGCATCGCAGGTGGCTTAGTAACAAGAGATTCTGCCAGACACAGCAGAGGTTGCAGGTTCAGATTCAGGTCCTGACACCTGTCTTTACAGTGAAACTTTGAAACACATATCCCGCTGTACAGAAGGTATCCTCCAATGCCTATACTCACTGCTCCTGCTTCTGTCTGCCCCTCCAATGACTTTGACTTCACACAAAGATCAACTTCTGCTGAAGGTTGATCCTTGCAATCTACTTGTGTAACCCCCAGGTGCCCAAATTTGGACCCTTTGATTGGTTGCTTAGGCTGCTGCACTATGGAAGGGCACCGGAACGTACATGTTTTCCCATACACATGAACTAAGATAGGAACTGCAGTGCCAATGGGGCACTAGAAAGGAGTAGGGCTGGCACTGGAGGACATCCATGGTCCAGGCAGTGTGTTGGAGAGAGGCTTTGATGTAAGCACAGCAGGTGTCCTTTAAAATCAAATCAACAATGACAGCTTCCATATTTCTAATCCCACGGGTTCCCTTTGCACTAGTACTACTGTTAAACATAAAGGGCTCATGCTTTTATATAAACAAAGTATTTCAATAATCTGCTTTGATTAAAGATACTAAAAATCAGACCTCATTGGAATACTCTTTTCCGTCACCCCCCACCCCCCACCCCTGAATGTCCTTTCCAAGGTTTAACATTGCTTGTTTTCACAGCAGAATGACAGCCAATGACATTCAATATACCTCCTGTGAGCCCAGGCTGTCCTGGACCAGCCCCTTGGGGATTCATCGCATCAGGGCCTGGGCTGGAGGGTGAACAGCAGCAACACATCATTACATGACATCAGTACTGAATTGGGGGGTGCCTCCATGCTGTTTTTTTAAAACATTTTTTATTGCTGATAGTTCTTTTGTTTACATTCTGCTGTCAGCGGGGAACTCCACTGTCATAGTCATGGTTGTTCAGGACAAGGCGACCGCCCGCTCCTGAACAACCATGATATTTATTGGTTGTTAAGGACACAGGCAGCCGCCCACTCCTTAACAACCAGCTGAAATCAAACGCATTCCCTATCATGGACCACTGCTGATTTACTGCATTTACTGCATTATTTATACATGCAGTCTGGCAGGAGGGTGTACATCTCACGATTACCTGGGCAAAAATTACACTTTCTTTAGGCAGTGGAAACAGTTCCCATAAATGTATTTTATTGTGTATTTTGCTATTTTCCTGCAGTTCAGCTTGCAGACCATTTATGTCAGTGCTGACTGTTTTATTGATTCTTGGTACACATTGTCCAGGCTGTGCTGCTGTATGCTGGAGAACCTGCGAACATGTCATCCTTCTCCATCCTGTAATATTTCTTCCAGGGCTTCTTCCCTCCTCTACTGTAAGGGAAGTGCGTGGTTCATTTTTGGCTGGCTGCAGTTCTGATGGCTGCTAAAATTAACTTTCTAAATGACACTGATGGCAAAACAGACAGCTCCAAATACGTCACAGCCAAAGTCACAAAAATAGGTTCAGCAAGTAGTAACAGCAAGTTTGCACTAAATGAATTCAATATTTTTGGCTGGGGTTCATTAAGCATTGCCGATCTTCTTCATTTATAGATACAAAAGCTAAAAATAACCACTGAAGGCCAAACAGCTCATTATTGGAACTGCTATCTGAACAACAACTTTCCTACACCTAATGGAAGAGCCATTTAAAGGTGAACTCCAGGCAGATATAAAAGACACAAATAAATGCAGCTCTGTATTCATTATTACACCAGTAAATGTATTTTTAAATGCAAACAGTGTAAGTATCCTTATGTGGTACCTGGTACCAGTCTTTTGTAATCCCTGTACAGCAGGGCTGGAGTGTGAGAGGAAGAAGCAGCACAGTAAGATAGTCAGATCATGTGCTAACAAAAGGCATGCTGATAGGAAGAGAAAGCAGAGTGACATAGAGGTAAGCTCAGCACTGCACGCTTTCTTTTTCACTGTCCATTCACAGACTGGGGGTGGGTCCAGGATAACCTGGTCTCAGAGGAAGTGGGTTAAAAAGGTGTTGACCATCAGACTGAGGACATCTAGTGGCAGAAATAAACACTGCAGAGAAACCTCTGGATTGAAGGCAAGTACCCCTAGCAAACTTTGGTTTTGTTATCTTATCCTTTAATGAACTATGCATTTTATCTTATTTTTGGCGTGGATTTTGCTTTATCTCTTTAAATTTATATGTATGGAGGTGCAGCACTAAAATAGGCAAAAATAAATGGATAAATAATGTGAATGGGGAACAAATAAACACTAAAAAAGTGATCAAATCAATCCCAGTGCCAAACAGATTCTATATGAATAATGTCCATCAATCAAATCCTGTACCTGTTCAGTGGGCAATGTGCTAAACCCCTCCCCCAGGGCCAGGGGGTGGAGTGGAGTTCAAAAAAGTTTTAGAAAAGGTATTGAAAAAATTACGAATTGGCATTTCATATTGCAGAAAGTGGGAGGCTTATAGGGAATAAAAGTTCTGAGTTCAAGGCTCACTTTAAGGAAGAGGCTGGGGAGTTATGTTTACCATAATTAAGCCTGTCTGTACTGTGCTGGCAGATCTCATTGCCAGTTGTAAACTAGATGTGAACACTGTCTGTACTAACAAAGGGTAAAGATCTCATGGCATGGGTGGTACATTTTATGTTAATGCACTTTTCTTTTTTAATTGTCACAAAATTGTCCATATAGTATATTTTTCAGCAAGCTATGCTACCTACAGAGCACTATATACAAACCTACTCCACAAAGCAACTAGAAAGGTAATGAATGAATGGGAACACACAACAAACATAGTGGGGGTTTCTCAAATTTGGTTGCAAAGGTGAAAAGACACTGTAAAGCCGAGGTCTGAAACTCGTCAATTGTGGCCAGGTGACGGGTAGATCGTGTCTCTGCATTGCTGATGCTGGACTAAACTGCTCTTCCCCAGTGGTGAACTAATGGGGTGTGGTCAGAGTGAGAGTTGGACAGAGGATCAGGGGAGGAGAGAACTGGGCAGAGCAGGGAAGGAGAAACCTGGGAGGAGCAGAGGAGAAAGATCTGGGAGGACCAGGGGAGGAGAGAGCCGGGCGGAGCAGGAAAAGAGAGAGCCGGGCGGAGCAGGGAAAGAGAGAGCCGGGCGGAGCAGGGAAAGAGAGAGCCGGGCGGAGCAGGGAAAGGGAGAGCCGGGCGGAGCAGGGAAAAGGAGAGCCGGGCGGAGCAGGGAAGGAGAGAACTGGGAGGAGCAGGGGAGGAGAGAACTGGGAGGAGCAGGGGAGGAGAGAACTGGGAGGAGCAGGGGAGGAAAGAGCCGGGAGGAGCAGGGGAGGAAAGAGCCGGGAGGAACAGGGGAGGAAAGAGGTGGGAGGAGTAGAGGAAGAAAGAGCTGGGAGGAGCATCAGAGGAAAGAGCTGAGAGGAGCAGAGGAGGAAAGAGGCGGGAGGAGCAGAGGAAGAAAGAGCTGGGAGCAAAGAGCTGGGAGGAGCATGGGAGGAAAGAGCCGTGAGGAGCAGAGGAGGAAAGAGCCGTGAGGAGCAGAGGAGGAAAGAGCCGAGAGGAGCAGAGGAGGAAAGAGCCGGGAGGAGCAGAGGAGGAAAGAGTTGGGAGGAGCAGAGTAGGAAAGAGTTGGGAGGAGCAGAGTAGGAAAGAGTTGGGAGGAGCAGAGGAGGAAAGAGTTGGGAGGAGCATGGAAGAAGAGCTCTTTCTTTTTCTATAAAAAAAATAAAAAGGTGCACCTGGAGATTTTTGATCAATGCCATAAGCTTCAATGGCCCAGCCGCTGTCGGCGCTCCTCCTCTCCTCTGTAGCAGTGCTGGCTGACACAGGGGAGCTAGATTATGGGGCCGGACCAGAGCAACCTGAAAACAGGTAACTATACAGAACTTTCTTACACAGGTTACTAAGCATAGGAAGGGGGAGGGGACAGTTTTTTAGGAGTGGTTAGGGTTATCCTAGAATTCCACTATAACTTATTTGAAACTGGAGGTCATTAAAAAACATGACCAAACCTAGCAGCATCAGTATGGATCAGAAAACCTGAATATAATAAATTCATGTGTGTGACAGCAGGATCAGTGGTCAGGTGCGCATTCCTAGTTCTTCATTGCAATGTAATGGATGATCTCACAGAACTGGACATCATGTCTGAGGACTTAAAGGATAAGTTCACCTTTGGAAACATGATACATGTTCCACCCATTTTTAGGGTTCGCATAGCCGCAATTGCCGCCCCCCCGACAGATAGTATGGGGAGAAGTTTCCCCGTATTGTCAAAGTTGAAATCAGCGCGGCCAGGACCCCGCCCACACAGCCGAATTGATCATTCACGGAGTTCCATGAATAAATGAACTGCAGCCTTAACGGTTGTCAGCTTGTAGTTTTAAAAAAACTACCATGGCGCTGTGGAGCCCTGTGGTAGTTCGCTGAAGCCTCCTGTCAGAATATCAGCTTGTCTGTACATCCCGTATGGCAAGGAGATATTCTGACAGGTCTGCAGGAGACCTGCATGGCATCAGCAATCTACTTCTCTCTGGTACATTGCTTCCCAGGCTCTTGCAGACAAAAATAATAAATGTACAAAAAAATGTGTGTTTATTATTTTGTCCAAAAGGTGAACTTATCCTTTAAATAGGCAGTCTGCAGTCACAAAGTGGCTAAAGCTGGGCAGCACAGTGGCTAAATGGTTAGCATTTCCACCTGGCAGTACTAGGGTTGTTGGTTCGAATCCCAGCCACAGCACCACCTGCCTGGAGTTTGCATGTTCTCCCTGTGCCTGCATGGGCTTCCTCCGGGTACTCTGGTTTCCTTCCACAATCCAAAGACATGCTGGTAGGTTAATTGGATCCTGTCTAAATTGTCCCTATTATGTGTATGTATGAATGTGAGTTAGGGACCTTAGATTGTACGCCCCTTGAGGGTTAGGGACTGATCAGAATGTACAATATATATGTGTAAAGCGCTGCGTAAATTGACGGCGCTATATAAGTACCTGAAATAAATAAAGCTGAAGATGATGCTAGTTAGACTCGAAATGATCAAACAATTCCCTTGAGTTTATAAGTATTTTGCCAAGTAAAACACATTTTTACTAATAATATAAAATTGTTATATTACATATACTGTAAATATTAAAGACTAACTTACACTTGTGGTTGTGGGGGGGGCGGTTAAAACAGACAGTCGAGCTGCGGCACCAATTTTACTCCCTGTCAAGTGCATGGAGGCTGTACCACAACCACCATGTCTTACAAGCAGTTTAACTGTGGCATTTACAGTTGTAAAACTGGCTGTGAGGGGCCGATATACTGCTTCCTCACCACCTGTCAACTGACTCTGAAAAGCGACCTGCTATGGATCAACGTTAGCCGCACACCAAAACATAGCAAAATACCTTGTTTACACTTGTGGTCAGAGGGAGGTTAAAAATTGGTGGTTGAGCTGTGCTTTTACGCCCCCCTGAATGCCCAACTTACTCTAACGTGGTCGAGGGGGGTGGTACTTGTGCCATGGACAAGATGCTTTGCTGCCGCAGCAAAAGTTGTCCTATATATCACATTCGCAGGCCGTACTGCTGCCAAATGCAACCCATTCAAGTAAAGACAAATGCCGTGTAATGCCTGCGGTTGCAGCGTGGTGCTGTGGTGGTCTTTCAAGGGTTAAAGCTGGCACCCAACCCCCTTCAATTTTTTTTTCTTCTCTCTTTTCTTACCTCTCTCTTTCGCTTGCTTTCCCCAACCCCTTATCTCCCCACTATTTCTCATCTCTCTCTTTCATACCCTTTTCTTTCCATAACATATACAAAAAACAGTATGCTCAGACGGCGACAGATTACCCCACCTTAGACTTCTCCCTAGACGACAGCGGCTCTTGGTGGCCGTCAGAGGGGCCCCCCTTCTTCTATCATTGACAGAGAGACTAGTTACCAGAGGTCCCACACCAATGCAACCTCCGCTTGTCCACTTCCCACCTCCACATACAGCGCAGTATTTGTTCTTAGTCGCTGTAGCTGATATAGTGTATTGCCTGTGTGTTTCATGACGTTACCACAATTATTGTATCTTCTGTATACCACCAAATAAATAAATAAATAAATAAAAACTGGCATCCAAGGGGGCAACATCTTTCTTTCCATCCGCCTGTCAACTGCCCTCTGAAAAGTGATTCACTGCAGCTCACTTTTCACAGGGGAGGGAATAACAGCTGCAAGTGTAAGGGCTCTTTCACACGTGACGGACCCGTTTAGCGGATCCGCTTGCTCAGTGGGGGGATCTCTCTGCGGATCCCTGCTGAGTAAGCGGATGACAGCTCTGTGTCCCCTCCGCTGCTGCAGAGCAAACACAGAGCTGCTCGCTCTCCTCAATGGGCAGTTGGATGAAAACAGATCGTCTGTTTACACCCACCATTCCATAGAGCAGAATGGAGGTTACAATTGGGTCCGCCTGAAAAATGGGGTCCCAATCGGAACATCCGTGTGAAAGAGCCCTTAATCAGTGTTTCTCTGCTTTGATCATGCGCAGGTGATTGTGATCAGACACATCCAGCATCCTATCCAAATCAATGACAGGCTGACAGGAGCTGTGGCAGTTCGCATGTAAGCACTCAAATGTGATTAGGAACAAATGAACGTCTCTGGATGTAGACAGTTTATGTTCAGGGCCACTCATCTGTCTCTAATCACATGTAGCCGCTCAGATGAACAACCGCGGCGCCTGTCTGCCGATCATTGATTTCTACAGGCTGCTGGTCGCCGCTGATCACCAGCACCTGTGAATACCCACTGCAGAGAGAATGGACATCCAAACAAAAGAATAAACTTCTGGCTTTAGATATACTTTAATTTTGGCAATAAATAGGCAGCAGTGAGGCTTTCCAGCCATGATGTGTCCATGAAGGGCTGTCACAGCTCTGCACACTCTCTGCTAATAACAGGCTGCTGGAATCAGGGGGAAAGAAAAGCGTACTCCTTCGCCATCTAGTGACAAACATTTGAACTGCAGGCACCTAAAATCCCTGCAAATAATTGTTACAGAATCTCAAAGGGGAAAAAAGTCATCTTTTAGCTCTGCATTGATAGGGAAAAACCACATCTACAGGTACTTCTGGACATTCTACAAAGGAAAACACCTGACCCTCAGGGCTTCGCACATCCACAGTAGTCAGCACTGCCAAAAAACAAATATTTAAATCACACTGATCACTTTTGCCTTTTGTAAGAGATGCTGCCAAAAGCAACCCAACTCCGCCATGTTTCTAGAGTAGGTTAAAAAGGAGGACAAATGTCTCAGTTGTTACTATCTGAAATATGAAGTATTTTATCATTTAAAGCTGAACTCCATGCAAAAAAAAATTGTTTAAATATACTGTACTTGTCAATAGCTACAAAGGTTATAAATCCAGTTTGTGTGCATCAGATACCTTTGACAGCCCAGTTATTACCTTGTCTAAGTAGCAGTGACATCATCACTGCTGTGAACATAGCCTGTGCATACAGAAGAGCTGTGGGAGGGACCCAGCAGGCTCCACCCACCACATGCTGCCTGCAGACAACTATAGGAGGGGGCGGACACAAGACCAGTCACCCTGCACAAGGAGAGAGAGCAGCAGTGACCGGTCTTTATTACAGAAGGCTTCTACACAGAGGTAAGGTTTCATACTGGATTACTGCACAGATCAGGAAGAAATACACAAAGCGCACTACAATTGAATAGGGAACGCACATGTATTTAGACAACATTTGTTTATCCCAGCTTTAAGAGACCTGATGAACTAGGAATACAATGTCTTGTGGTTCTCTGGCCTGTTAAAGAATATGACAAGTCAGTGGAGGACTGGGAACTTTTAGCCTGGAGCTAAATGCAACCAACTAGCTCTCTGAATGGGATGGCAGCAAACCCTAACACAAAGGGCCCTTGTTTGTAATGTAAGGTGTCGGATGAGAAGGCTCACAGTCTCCGCTCTAATTCATCCCAAAGGTGTTTTATCGGGTTGAGGTCAGGACTCTGCAGGCCAGTCAAGTTCCTCCACCCCAAACTCACTCATTCATGTCTTTATGGACCTTGCTTTGTGCATGTCATGTTAGAACAGGAAGGAGCCATCCCCAAACTGTTCCCACAAAGTTGGGAGCATGAAATTGTCCAAAATGTCTTAGCATGCTGACGCCTTAAGAGTTACCTTCACTGGAACGAAGGGGCCAAGCCCAACTCCTGAAAAACAACCCCATACCATAATCCCCCCTTCACCAAACTTTACACTTGGCACAATGCAGTCAGGCAAGTACCATTCTCCTGGCAACCACCAAACCCAGACACGTCCATCAGATTCCCAGACAGAGAAGCGTGATTGATCATCCAGAGAACACATCTCCACTGCTGTAGAGTCCAGTGGCAGTGTGCTTTGCATTGCACTTGGTGATGTAAAGCCTGGATGCAGCTGCATGGTGTCAGGGCAGAAGCTGTGGAATGGGCAATAACTGTGGAACGGACAGGCAGGCCTAGTGGCAGGGTCACACACCGACTGGCGACAACCACAACCCACAGACCGGAGTCCCTCAGGGCGCGGAGTCTAAGTCCCAGGCTGCCCTTCACCAGGGCCCCTGATGGTGGGGATGGACTTGACGCAGCCAGGAACCAGGTCGCGGCCCCCGAGACACCCCAGCTGCGGTGATGGCTGCCACCAATGGTGTGTAGCTGGTAGGAACCAGATCAGACAAAGCATAGTCGGGCAGGCCGGGTCGATAACAACGGGACAAACGGTACAGAACAGTAGACAAGAATAACAGGTCACAGGCCGGGTTCAGCAACGGGAGGTCAGATCAATGGAAAACGCAGAGAATAGTCTAGACAAAAGCCGAGTCAGATTCCAGGAGAGCCACGAGAGTATAACAGAGCTATTGCAACACTAACACACAAGACATGAATGCAGAGAGCACTTGCAGACAGCAGGCTTAAATGTGATGAAGCACACCCTTCTGAGGAGGAGCCGCAGAAGCCTGAAGGCATAAAGGTTCCCACCATGCTCTGAGGAAAGGTAGGACCTTGACAGTACCTCCTCCTCAAGGACCCCTCCCCCTCCGCAGCTCAACAAAAGGTTTCTGAGGAAATCGGGAGTGAAAAGCGCGGAGGAGGGCAGGAGCATGAACATCCGCAGAGGGAACCCAAGAACGTTCCTCGGGACCATAACCACGCCAATGGACCAGAAACTCCACCCGACCGCGGACCAACCGAGAATCCAAGATGCGGCTCACCTCATACTCCTCATGACCTTCAACTTGGATAGGATGAGACCGAGGCGGAGAGGCAGTAAAGCGATTACAGACCAGGGGTTTCAACAGAGATACATGGAAGACATTGGAGATGCGCATCCCAGGAGGAAGAGCAAGGGCATAGGCAACAGGCATTCACCCTGCGGAGAATGCGGAAAGGACCAACAAAACAGGGGGGCAGTTTCGGTGCGGGCACCCGAAGATTGAGGTTGCGAGTGGACAACCACACCCGATTTCCGACCTGGTATGAAGGAGCGGGCAACCGTCTACGATCAGCGTGGAGCTTCTGGCGCTGTGCTGAGTCCTTCAAGGACCTCTGGATCTGCTCCCACGAGGAGCGCAGAGCAGTCAGGTGGTTATCCACAGCCGGAATGTCCTGTGGCGAGAACAACTCAGGCAATACAGCGGGTTGAACCCATAGTTGGCCATGAAGGGGGACATCCCGGAGGAGGAGTTGAGAGCCGAGTTCCTCGCAAACTCTGCCCATGGCAGGAGATCGACCTAATTGTCCTGATGGTCCGATATATAGCAACAAAGGAATTGTTCCAGGGGCCTGGTTGGAAGGCTCCGCAGCCCCATTGGACTGCGGGTGGTAGGCTGAAGAGAAGGAAAGCTTGATACCCAACTGGGAGCAGAAGGCGCGCCAGAACCTGGACACAAACTGGCTCTCATGGTCCGAGAAAATCACCTTGGGCAACCCATGCAAGCGAAAGATCTCCCTGGCGAAAACGGTAGCTAGTTCTTGCGCAGTCGGCAATTTCTTGAACGGGACACAATGGCACATCTTGGAAAACCGATCAATGACCATAAGAATGACCGTATGGCCTTGAGACGCAGGAAGGTCCACAATAAAATCCATGCCCAAGTGTGACCAGGGACGCTCCCCATTGGGAATCAGTTGCAGAAGTCCCAATGGCAGATGCTGAGGCGATTTATTCTGGGCACAGACTGAACATGCCGCTACATACGAGGCGATGTCAGAATGGAGAGATGGCCACCAGAATAACCGAGACATGACCCAGGACAACTGGTTCCTATCAAGATGACCGGCAGTCTTGGAATTATGGTAGGTACGCAGCAAGCGGGTACGCAACCCCTCAGGTACGAAACATCTTCCAGCCGGTCTCTCAGGGGGAGCGTTAGTTTGAGCCGCCAAAATCTGCTCCCCAAGGGGAGAAGTCAGGTTGGTACGAATGGCAGCCAGGATCTGGTTTGGAGGAATGACCGAGGTCGGCTCAGTGTCCTCCCTGGACAGCTCAGAGTATTGCCGTGACAAGGCATCAGCCCTGACAGACATTCTTGGAGCCAGGCAAATAAGAGACAACATAGCTGAAATGCGACAAGAACAGAGGCCATCTGGCCTGACGGGGCGTCAACCTCTTAGCCTCCGAGAGATACGTCAGGTTCTTGTGGTCAGTGAGAATGAGAACCGGAACCACCGAACCCTCAAGCAGGTGCCTCCACTCCTTGAGAGCCAGAATAATGGCCAACAACTCCCTGTCTCCAATCTGGTAGTTGCACTCTGCGGAGGAAAGCTTCTTGGAGTAGAACCCACAAGGAAGTAGGGGTCCCTCGGGTGACAGACGCTGAGACAAGAGGGCACCTACTCCTGTCTCAGATGCATCAACCTCGAGAACAAAAGGCAACCCAGGATTGGGATGAGACAGAATCGGGGCCGAAGCGAAGGCGGATTTTAGAGCCTCGAAAGCTGAGGTGGCCTCGGGTGGCCACTCGTGAGGATTACTGCCTTTCTTGGTCAGATCTGAGAGAGGCTTGGCCAGCGTGGAGAAGTTCCTGTTAAACTTCCGATAATAGTTGGCGAATCTCAAAAAGCAGTGAATGGACCGAAGACCACTGGGACGATGCCACTGCAGAACCGCCGAAACCTTCTCAGGGTCCATGGAAAAACCCACCGCGGAAATGATGTAGCCCAAAAAGGCAACCTGGGATCGGTGAAATTCACACTTCTCGAGCTTACAGAAGATCTCCTCCTCATGCAACCGTTGCAGCACCCGCTTGACATCCTGGATGTGGGACTCCATAGACGCAGAGTAAACCAGGATGTCGTCCAAGTAAACCACCACGCACTACTGCAACAAGTCACGAAAGACATCATTGATAAACTCATGAAAGACCGCGGGTGCGTTACACAACCCGAAGGGCATAACCAGGTATTCATAGTGGCCGGTTCTGGTGTTGAACGCGGTCTTCCACTCATCGCCCTCCTTGATCTGTACAAGGTTGTAGGCAGTCCTAAGGTCGAGTTTAGTAAAGACCGTTGCTCCCTTGAGGTGGTCAAACAACTCGGTAATCAACAGAATAGGATAAGCATTTTTAATCGTGATTCGATTGAGACCCCTAAAATCAATGCAAGGTCTCAACTCACCGCCCTTCTTTTTTGCCACGGGCGTGAACAGGGGCAGACTGACCATTTGAAAACTCGGGCACTGCCCAAGGGCCCGGGGTCAGTAGGGGGCCTCATGAGATGCCCCTGGTACCTTTTTTTGTAGGCTTTTTTGAGTTTGGGCAAGGACACGGCCCCATGATCCCCTATTGCCCGGGGGGCCCCATGAGTTGTCAGTCCGCCCCTGGGCGTGAAGCATCATTCTTGCCATTGCAGCTTAAGGGAGGGCAGTTTGGGGAGGGGGGTGTGCTAAAAACTTGTAACCACTTAAAGCGGAGTTACACCTAAAAAAAAAGTCAGCAGCTACAAAAACTGTAGCTGCTGACTTTTAAAATACAGATACTTACCTGTCCCTCGGTCCAGCGGTGTCCTCACCACCGTTGGTTTCACCGGCCGTCTTCTCTCCCTGGCGCCGGCATCTTCAGTGTGGGCACCCGGCTGTGATCGCTTGCGGGTGCCCACTGCGATGCAAGAAGCGCTGTGCTTTGTGAATGGTCCCATAGTCTTCCGGAACCTGTCACGTGTCCCTGAAGACTACGGGGAGGGAGGGGGGGAGGACAACTGCTGCTTCCGATTACCTAGGTGATGGCAGCAGAAGTAGGAGCGGGTACCTGTCAAATTTGGGTTCCTGCTCCCCAAAGGTGCCAATCCTTAATGGGGAGCGGAGGACAAAGGCTTAACGCGGAACTTCCCCTTTTGGGTGGAGCTCCGCTTTAAAGACTGTCCTATAGCAGATATACTGATACAGAGTGGCCCTCCTGTACAAAATCACGTATATAAATGTGACTCTGCACCTCCGCTAAGGAGGTGCGCATGCGTGCCACTGGTAGGCCGCTTAGGTTGTGATTACTCACAGCAGAAACTGATCTGCATGTGCCAGAGAGTGGATGTCCACCGGCACCCACAGATTGTCAGGAAGAGACAATCAAGGCAGAGCTCCGTTCTGACGGGGGAAGTGATGGCTCTTGTGTCCCTGTAAAGTAGGGAATTAGGCCCCTTTCACACTGACTGTTGGATTGGGTTCGCCTGTCAGTTTTTCAGGTGGACTTGATTGGACCATCTATAGCCCTCTGTGGACCGGTGGGTGTCAGCGGACATGTGTCCACTGATACCTGTCAGCATCTGATTTGATCCTACACCAGGGGCGGACTGACAACTCATGGGGCCCCCCGAGCAATAGGGGATCATGGGGCCCCTATGTCCTTGCCCAAACTCAAAAAAGCCTATGAAAAAGGTACCAGGGGCATCTCATGGGGCCCCCTACTGACCCCGGGCCCTCGGGCAGTGCCCGAGTTTCCATATGGTCAGTCCGCCCCTGTCCTACACGCTAAAAAGACGGATGGGTATCCATTCCCCATCCGTCTGGTGGATTGGATGACAGGTTGAAACAGTCAGGTGGTCCGTTTCCATACAACCTGCAGCAGCGGAGCGGACGCAGACCTCCACTTGCTCAGCGGGGATCAGCAGAGAGATCTCCCTCTGAGCAGGCAGCCCCATCTGAAAGGGGTCTAAGATTCTTAGTAAAAGCAAAGTACACAACACACATAACTAGACCCACAGTTAACCCTTTGATTGTCCTAGATCAGTGGTGGGCAACCTTTTTTTTCAACTGAGCCAAATCTCGCCAAAACCACGATTGAAATTTATTTTGAGAGCCACATTTTTAAAACTGAAAATACATCTCCCATATAGTAATTCATCCCCCATAGTAATTCATCCCCCATATAGTAATTCATCCCCCATAGTAATTCATCCCCCATATAGTAATTCATCCCCCATATAGTAATTCATCCCCCATATAGCAATTCATCCCCCATATAGCAATTCATCGCCCATATAGTAATTCATCGCCCATATAGTAATTCATCCCCAATATAGTAATTCATCCCCCATAGTAATTCATCCCCCATATAGTAATTCATCCCCCATATAGTAATTCATCCCCCATAGTAATTCATCCCCCATATAGTAATTCATCCCCCATATTAATTCATCCCCCATATAGTAATTCATCCCCCATAGTAATTCATCCCCCCATAGTAATTCATCCCCCCATAGTAATTCATCCCTCATATAGTAATTCATCCCCCCATAGTAATTCATCCCCCATATAGTAATTCATCCCCCATATAGTAAGTCCCCCATATAGTAAGTCCCCCATATAGTAAGTCCCCCCCATATAGTAAGTCCCCCCCATATAGTAAGTCCCCCCCATATAGTAAGTCCCCCCCCATATAGTAAGTCCCCCATATAGTAAGTCCCCCCCATATAGTAAGTCCCCCCCCATATAGTAAGTCCCCCCCCCATATAGTAAGTCCCCCCCCATATAGTAATTCATCCCCCATATAGTAAGTCCCCCCTATGTCAATTCACTTACCTTTGCTCCGCGCGTTCCTCTCGCCGTGTTTCCCGCGCCGTTCTGGTCTTCAGGGCGGACTGTGAGAGGAGAGGAGTTCGTCACGCTGCCCCGCCTACATCCTGGCTGCCCCGCCTACATCCTGACAGCTGCAGAGTCCTGACTTTTGGGGCGGCCGCCCGAGAGGAGGGAGGGGAGGTGAGGGGGCGGCCGCCCTGCACACGCCCGTCCGAGAGGAGGGAGGGGAGCGGGCGCCCGGCACACAGAAGAGCCGCATTTAAGCTTGTAAAGAGCCGCATGTGGCTCGCGAGCCGCGGCTTGCCGACCACTGTCCTAGATGTTTAACCCCTTCCCAGTCAGTGTATATTTTTTAGCACTGATCACTGTATTAGTATCATTGTTTCACACAAAGTGTCAGTTAGTGTAAAAATGTCTGCCACAATATCGCAGTCCCGCTATAAGTCACTGATCTAGTCTAGTCGCATTACTAGTATCAAAAAAAAAAAAAATCCAGTATATATCCCATGGTTTGTAGACGCTATATCTTTTGCACAAACCTATCAATAAACGCTTATTGGTATTTTTTGTTTTACCAAATATATGCAGTGGAAAACATATTGGCCTAAATTTTATGAAGAAAACTCCAGCTGAGGTTTTTTTTTGTCCTTTCGGGATAAAGGTTTTCACTAAAAGAATAAAAGCTGATCATTGTAGGCACCCCTGTCAGTGATAAATGGCTTGTCTCAACCTTCTAACTGCTACTTTGTCTGGACATTTTGTTTTAATAAAGGGAGTTGAAAAATAATGAAGGACCAACAGGTAAAAAAAAAGCTAAAGCTTGCCATATACTAGTACAGGGCTTAAAATTTCCACTCGCCTGCTCGCATTTGGCGAGTGGAAATAATGTGGCGGCGAGTCACTGGCAAAGCTGGAGCCACTATAAGGCAGCACAGGCAGCTGGGTAGACAGACACTGTCTCCTGGCATGCCCATCATGTCACAGTAGCCCCACCTACAGCCCCAGGGCACGCCCACCTGAGTGGCCGGGCCTGTGCTCAGTTAGTTTGTCTCGGGGTTGCCGGGATGGTGTTCATGGAGAAGCAGCCGTCCAATAAGCTGTCTCTGGATAACACCGTACCGCTCACCACTGTCATAGAGGCCAGCCAGAGCCTGCAGTCCCACACTGTGAGCGTATTTGTGTGTATGGACTACAGGGGGGCTGTGTGTACTCCCTGTGTATGAGCTCTAACATTCCTGTACAGGATACATGGGGGGTGTACATCAGACATCACTGATACATGGAGGGTGTACACTATAGATCATTGATACATGGAGGGTGTACACTATAGATCACTGATACATGGAGGGTGTACACTACAGATCATTGATACATGGAGGGTGTACATCACAGAACACTGATACATGGAGGGTGTACACTACAGATCACTGATACATGGGGGGTGTACATTACAGATCACTGATACATGGAGGGTGTACATCACAGATCACTGATACATGGAGGGTGTACATCACAGATCACTGATACATGGTGGGAGCACACTATAGATTACTGATACATGGAGGGTGTACATCACAGATCACTGATACATGGAGGGTGTACACTATAGATCACTGATACATGGGGGGTGTACATTACAGATCACTGATACATGTAGGGTGCAGACCATAGATTACTGATACATGGAGGGTGTACATCACAGATCACTGATGCATGGAGGGTGCACACCATAGATCACTGATACATGGAGGGTGCACACCAAAGATCACTGATACATGGAGGGTGCACACCAAAGATCACTGATACATGGAAGGTGCACACCATAGATCACTGATACATGGAAGGGGAACACCATAGATCACTGATACATGGAGGGGGAACACCATAGATGACTGATACATGGAAGGGGAACACCATAGATGACTGATACATGGAAGGGGAACACCATAGATGACTGATACATGGAAGGTGCACACCATAGATGACTGATACATGGAAGGTGCACACCATAGATCACTGATACATGGAAGGTGCACACCATAGATCACTGATACATGGAAGGTGCACACCAAAGATCACTGATACATGGAAGGTGCACACCATAGATCACTGATACATGGAAGGTGCACACCATAGATCACTGATACATAGGTGAACACCATAGATCATTGATACATGGAGGGTGTACTCTGATGGTAAATGGGGGCTCTGATGGTAAAGGGGGATTCTGTTGGTACAGGGGGACTGGTAGAGGAGGACATGGAATGGGGGAGATGGGACTGGAGAAGGAGAAAGACATGGGATGGAGGAGGTGTTTACATTGCTTTATTAATATTATTAAATATGTTGTTGTTAATATTTATTCCGCATAAAACATTTCACAGTGTCATTTCATGAGATAATTTATGAGGGCATGTTTAGTGGCGACATTAGGGGCGGGGAAGGGTAGGGGTTGGGTGGGGCAATTGGTGGCGAGTAACTCTTAAGGCCTGCTAGTAGCTGAGGACTTGAAATGTTAAACCCTGTACTAGTAGATTATCAGATGAACATATATACAGAAATTCTCAGTACATTTGATCACTTAACGAATGTCGTTCAAAAACAATGTTGTTCAAAAGTACTGCAAAACTGCTCTGCCATTCGATTTTGGAATGAATTATTTTTTCACAAATAAAAACCACATTCACTGTTAGAAATTAATTTGTTTGAGAAACATTTTCCATTTTGGACCTTTGAATTTTCTCGTAGCTATGAGCAAAAAAATAAACAAACATCAATTTGATCCCACTAACCATTAGAAAACCAAATGAATTTTCTTAAAACAACAAAAAGTTACACGGGCACTCAGGAAAGCAAAGACTGTTTTTTTTAGCAGTATTAGCCCTGGTTCACACTGATGCAGTGCGGAATTTGCAGCGGTTTCTGTGCAAATTCTACACCACATCAGAATCGCACCCCGTTCATGCGAACCGCTGTGGCTGTGTATGTTAACAACACCCGAAAGCGGTCCGCAAAACGCGGATGTGCAGAATCGGATTGCATAGGTGTGAATACCCATGCGATCCGATTCTAGTGTGGACTCAAAAAAGGGTCCTGCGCGCTTTTGGTGCGATTAGAACAAAATGTATGGCTCCAATCGAACTGCACACAAATCACATGTGATTTGCACAGGAATGTGGTGCAGTTCCTGTGTGATTCACATGTGATATACCGCACCGCATATATGTGAACCTGGGCTCAAATCCAAACAGAAACGTTTATTGAATTGCAGTTTACCAATTCTTAGATGTCATGGCTGCATTTATTTTCCTTTTTAGGTTTTTTTTCACCCAATGATTCTGCCAGTAAGTCTGTTATTTATCAGCTTTCTTTAACAGGCCAAGCTGTCCAGCAGTTAGAGGGTTGAGACAAATCATTTATGACTGGTAGGGGTGCTTGCAATGATCAGCTTTTGTTCATTTATGTAAAACCTTAATCCTAAAAGGACAAAAACTGTTGCTGTAACTGATTATAAAGTGTGAGCTGGAGCTTGGCTTTAATTCGTGAATCAAATCCATGTTAATCTGCTAGTCTGTATAACACTCCCCTCCCCCCAGATTGACAATGCTGCTGTCCAAGGGTGTCTGCTTTACTATTCATCCAGGATGCTGACACCCTCATACTGGAAGTGTTTTACTGGCAAGATCACCAGGTAAAATAAAGGGGAAAAAGCCTAAAAAATAGAACTGCAGGCACCACATCTAATGATTGGTATGCTGCAATATATTACATTTTTGTTTTTTGGTTTAATACCACTTTAATGTTAGTAACAGACTGTATCACACATGTCATTTTTTTATTTTGCCGCACAATTCTCTAGCCTGTCAAATTTTGTACATCTATAATAAAATTCCTTGTACTTTAAGATGTTGCTGTTAATAATTACAGGATTGCCTGAGTGTGGAGTGCTGAGCTTAAAGTGGTACAAACTTCTGAAATGAAAAATGATCAAAGCATATCCCTCTTTGTTGTGTACTTGCCTCAGTCCAAAACACCAAGTGTGATTTCTGTCTCCTCTGTTTTCTCTCTGCTATCTTCATCAGTCACTTCTGACGGGTTATGCCACCACCACAAAATTCAAAGGGACAGTCCCCCCCTTCCCCCAGCACACAGAAGTTGATTGACGGTCTCAGCTGAGTAGGTTTCCCTATGAGACTGTGCTGGTGGGTCCTTTCCCTCCACTCAGGTCTCAGATTACAATCCGCTCCCTGCTCTATGCAGTATTGTCAGAATACTTTATTTACAGAAAGTGGGCTTCCACGAGCAGGGATGACCAAATCTGAGCAGCTACACTCAGGAAACTGAAACCAGACTATGTATGCATTAAGGAAGATTTATTTACAGTGAAACAAAATCCACCAAAACACCAGCACTCAGGATACACAGCAAAGAAGATATAAGTGAACCATAAGCCACATGACAGAAACTCTAACTAACAAACTAACTATACAAACAAAAAGGGGGGCATAGGTCAAACAGAGTAAAACTGGAGGTGCAGGGAACAGTAGGAAGGTGAACATGACTGGGTTCAGGAACAAGAAACAACAGATAAAAGGCAGAAGAGTACTGGGTGCATGGGGCAGGATCAGGCAGGAATAAGGCTCAGGATAAATCAGCAAGTGGTATCTAGCTAGCAGGCAAAACACTGAAGCAAGAGGAAATAGTAGAGGAGGGACTAAATACCCTCCCAGCAGCCACCATCAGGTGAAGACTAAACTGCAGGGATCTACTGGCTACTGGGATACACCCACTGGTGGACACTAGAACTACAATCTTCTGGTCATAGGACCATAGAGCAGGTGATCCAATTCCTGACAAGTGCAGTTTGTGGCATCAGATCACTGCCCCCTGTCTTATGTAGTTAAGGAAAGCTGTGTAAATTGTGTGCTGCTTTAGGAGACTGTAGAGGAAAAAAGACTTAAGATAAACAGGTACAACTTCTGTAGGAGGATTGGTTTTATCTCTGTGTATTACCTGAGAATAGTCACTTCAGTGGGCATATGTACAGGTTTACAACCACTTCAAGTATCTCATATAAAGCATGTGTATTTTGTATGTCATGATTACCTGTGAGGTATGTATAGAAGGGTCAGCCGCAGTATGGCCAAAAGCAGCATGAGTTGTATCTGACCTTTTGGTCCTTGAATTATCAAGAGTTTTCAATATTCTATATTTATATTATATATTTTATGCATTGAATGAATCTGCAGGCAGAGCCAGAAATGCCCTTTACCAATCAGAATGTGTCAACTCCTGACATGGAACCATTGAGTGGGAGGAATTGTGTCTTTCACATAAAACCTAGAGAAGTTTGTAGAAGTCCTTTTCTTCCTGACAGACTGTGGGCTGCGCTTCCAGCTCCATTACATCTTCTGAAACATTCTTTGTTCTTTGTGTGGATTAATAGAGAGACAAGTGATTGACTCATCCCAGTCCCCCCACACATCCACAACATTCATTTTGTCTTACACTCGCTTTCATTTGCATAATGCCACTACTGACAGGCAATTAACAGCTTCACTAAATGTTCTTTTAGTCGGGATGAAAACATATGAGTCGGCAAACTATCTCATCCCTGCAATTAACAAAGTTGAGAGTTTTCATACTTCAATCTCCAACCATATTTTTTTATTAACAAGTAATCTGCAAAACTTACTGAAAAGTAGACTTCGCTCACACGTGAACATTTTGCCATTGACATCAACTCAGGGTTTACAGCAGGCATGTCCAAAGTCCGGCCCGAGGGTCGGTTTAATACGGCCCTCCATGTCAGTGTGTCAGTGTGTCTTATGGAGCGAATATGGAGCGGCCGGTCCGGTATTTCCACCGCGGCCGTGTCAGAATACCGGGCCGGCCGCTCAGCTCTGCAACGGGACCTTACCTGTTCCTCTATCCAGCGGCGCGCTGTCTTCCCGGCTTCTGTAGTGTGGGCGCTGGGCATGACAGCCGGGTGCCAAGTGCGCATGCGCAAGAAGCGGTGCTTTTTGTGAATGGTAAGGCGGTACCTGGGACACATGACAGATCCCAGAAGCCGCCGGACCAATCACAAAGCGCAAGTGCTTCTCGCTCATGCGCACTGGGCACCCGGCTGTCATGCCGAGCGCCATTACAGAAGCCGGGAAGACAGCGTGCGGCTGGATCGAGGAACAGGTAAGATCAAAGAACAACTGCGGAAGTAAGAGCGGGTACCTGTCAAATTCAGGTACCCGCTCCCCACCTCCCCAAAGGTCAGCAGTCATCTGTACTGTCCGCAGTCTCTGGTCATCCCTGTGCTGTCCGCAGTCTCTGGTCATCCCTGTGCTGTCCGCAGTCTCTGGTCATCCCTGTACTGTCCGCAGTCTCTGGTCATCCCTGTGCTGTCCGCAGTCTCTGGTCATCCCTGTGCTGTCCGCAGTCTCTGGTCATCCCTGTGCTGTCCGCAGTCTCTGGTCATCCCTGTGCTGTCCGCAGTCTCTGGTCATCCCTGTGCTGTCCGCAGTCTCTGGTCATCCCTGTGCTGTCCGCAGTCTCTGGTCATCCCTGTGCTGTCCGCAGTCTCTGGTCATCTCCTGTACTGTGTCTGCAGTCCATTAGTTCAGAATTTTTTTTTTCCTGTTTTCTGCCTCTAAAACCTAGGTGCGTCTTATGGTCAGGTGCGTCTTATACGGCGAAAAATACGGTAACTTGGCATAAAATAATTTATTTGCATTTAATTGTAATGGTTCAAAGAATGTTTGGAAAAATGTTCGGCCCTCCACCATGTTCACTTCATCCAATCTGGCCCTCTTTGAAAAAAGTTTGGACACCCCTGGTTTACAGTCTATGACCTCTATGGCTTCAATTGCCATGCTGGCATTAAAGGTCAACTCTGGGCATATTTTTTCAAAATAATGCCAAGCAGGGTTAAAATACAAGTTCCGGCTGCAATACCTGCCTCCGCTCTGGCACTATCCCCTGCTGTAGTTTCTTTCCACCACTAGATGCCCTAAGCTTTCCAGATTGATGGGAATCCGGTGCCTTTTAAAGTGGTTGTAAACCTCAGACATGAAAAATGAACAAAGTACAGTTGTGTTCAAAATAATAGCAGTCAGACATCACTAACCTGATCAATCGCTGTTTTTGGCAGAAATTATATTTCTACATGGCAAATAATTTACTAGCAGGTGTAGTAGAGTAATAGAAATCCAACAGACCCAACAGTCATGACATGCATGCTGCTGATTCTGTGTAATTGAATCACTAATTGAAAGGGGCATGTTCAAAATAATAGCAGTGTGGAGTTCTATTAGTGAGGTCATTCATTCTTTGAAAAACAGGTGGAAATTATTGCCCTTATTTAAGGAAGGAAGGCAGCAAATGTTGTACATGCTGGTTACAGTGCATTTCTCTCTGAAATTCTGAGGAAAATGGGTCGTTCCAGACATTGTTCAGAAGAACAGCGTACCTTGATTAAAAAGTTGATTGGAGAGGGGAAAACACATAAAGAAGTGCAGAAAATGATAGGCTGCTCAGCTAAAATGATCGCAAATGCTTTAAAATGGCAACCAAAACCTGAAAGACGTGGAAGAGAGCGAAAAACTACCATTCGAATGGATAGAAGAATGGCCAAAATGGCAAGGACTCAGCCAAAAATCAGCTCCAGGAAGATCAAAGAAGGTGTAAAGTTACCTGTGAGTACTGTTACAATTAGAAGACGCCTATGTGAAGCCAAGCTATCTGCAAGAATCCCCCGCAAAGTCCCACTGTTGAAAAAAAGACGTGCTGAAGAGGTTACAATTTGCCAAAGAGCACATTGACTGGGCTAAAGAGAAATGGCACAACATTTTGTGGACTGATGAAAGTAAGATTGTTCTTTTTGGGTCTAGTGGCCGGAGACAGTTTGTCAGACGACCCCCAAACACTGATTTCAAGCCACAGTACACTGTGAAGACAGTGAAGCATGGTGGTGCAAGCATCATGATATGGGGATGTTTCTCATACTACGGTGTTGGGCCTATTTATCGCATACCAGGGATCATGGATCAGTTTGAATACATCAGAATACTTGAAGAGGTCATGCTGCCTTATGCTGAAGAGGAAATGCCCTTGAAATGGGTGTTCCAACAAGACAACGACCCCAAACACACCAGTAAACGTGCAACATCTTGGTTCCAGACCAACAAGATTGACGTTATGGAGTGGCCAGCGCAATCCCCGGATCTTAATCCAATAGAAAACTTGTGGGGTGACATCAAAAATGCAGTTTCTGAGGCAAAACCAAGAAGAAGAAGAACTGTGGAATGTAGTCCAATAATCCTGGGCTGGAATACCTGTTCACAGGGGCCAGAAGTTGGTGGACTCCATGCAACACAGATGTACAGCAGTTCTCAGAAACAGTGCCTATACAACTAAATATTCATTAAGTGATTCAAAGGAAAGCAAAATCTTCAAACATTTTTCAGTTTATATAGTGAATGTTTGAGTTTGTAAAGAATACAAACACTGCTATTTTTTTGAACAGTCTAATATTCACTTTTCTTCAATTTTTTTAGAGGAACAACACAAATTTGATCTATTTTTCTTCATGTTTTGATTTGGAATAGAATGTGTAGTGTTCCCAATGCATTTGTGTGTATGGAAATATAAGCTATTAGAAGGATTTTTCCTTTATTCACTTTTTTAAACACACTGCTATTATTTTGAACACAACTGTATATCCCTCTATAGCAGCGGTTCTCAACCTGGGGGTCGCGACCCCTTTGGGGGTCGAACGACCATTTCCCAGGGGTCACCTAAGACCATCGGAAAACACATATTTCCGATGGTCTTAGGAACCGAGACACCGCTGCTGTCTCCGGCGATGTGTGGGCGGGATGATATGCTGCCCCTGTCACCGCCTCCTCGCCGCTGATTGGCCACCGGAACTGTAGCTCAGGAGAGGCACACAGGCGGCCAATCACCGGCGAGAAGGTGGAGCTTGGAGAGGAGGAGCCGAGCGGCAGCGCGCGGAGATCGAAGAAGATCGAGGGAGCTGCAGGAACGAGTGAAGAGAGAGGCCAGAGAAGGAAGACAGCTGACAGGTAAGTGAAAATTTTGCTGCTGCAGCCAGGTATGCAGGCTGTAGATGGGAGAGGGAGAGAGCGAGCCCAGGCTGGAGCAGGAGTCAGCAAGGTAAGTATCATTGGTGTCAGTGGAAGGGATAGTGCCCCATCAGTTGTGTCACTAATACCAACGATGGGGCACTATTCCTCCCCCCACTGACACCAACGATGGGGCACTATTCCTTCCCTCACTGACACCAACGATGGGGCACTATTCCTCCCCCCACTGACACCAACGATGGGGCACTATTCCTCCCCCCACTGACACCAACGATGGGGCACTATTCCTCCCCCCACTGACACCAACGATGGGGCACTATTCCTCCCCCCACTGACACCAACGATGGGGCACTATTCCTCCCCCCACTGACACCAACGATGGGGCACTATTCCTCCCCCCACTGACACCAACGATGGGGCACTATTCCTCCCCCCACTGACACCAACGATGGGGCACTATTCCTCCCCCCACTGACACCAACGATGGGGCACTATTCCTCCCCCCACTGACACCAACGATGGGGCACTATTCCTCCCCCCACTGACACCAACGATGGGGCACTATTCCTCCCCCCACTGACACCAACGATGGGGCACTATTCCTCCCCCCACTGACACCAACGATGGGGCACTATTCCTCCCCCCACTGACACCAACGATGGGGCACTATTCCTCCCCCCACTGACACCAACGATGGGGCACTATTCCTCCCCCCACTGACACCAACGATGAGGCACTATTCCTCCCCCCACTGACACCAACGATGGGGCACTATTCCTCCCCCCACTGACACCAACGATGGGGCACTATTCCTCCCCCCACTGACACCAACGATGGGGCACTATTCCTCCCCCCACTGACACCAACGATGGGGCACTATTCCTCCCCCCACTGACACCAACGATGGGGCACTATTCCTCCCCCCACTGACACCAACGATGGGGCACTATTCCTCCCCCCACTGACACCAACGATGGGGCACTATTCCTCCCCCCACTGACACCAACGATGGGGCACTATTCCTCCCCCCACTGACACCAACGATGGGGCGCTATTCCTCCCCCCACTGACACCAACGATGGGGCGCTATTCCTCCCCCCACTGACACCAACGATGGGGCGCTATTCCTCCCCCCACTGACATCAGTGATGGGGCGCTAGTCCTCCCACTGCAAAATTACAGTTATGAAGTAGCAACGAAAATAATTTTATGGTTGGGGGTCACCACAACATGAGGAACTGTATTAAGGGGTCGCGGCATTAGAAAGGTTGAGAACCACTGCTCTATAGTGTGTACTTATCGCAATCACATGCACCAAGTGTAATTTCTGTCAAATGCCTCATTCCCCTGCTATCAGCACAAGTCAGGTCTGACAAGTTTTCCTGACACCAAAAGAAAAATGGTGACAGGGGAGGGCACAGTCTGTGATTAACAGCCTCAGCTCTGTTCCTGTGAGCTGTGTGAAGGGGTGTGTGTCCCTTCCCTCCAATAAGCTCTTAGAACTCTCCTCACTGAGTGTAACTTCAGCTCCCCACACCCTGATTTATAGAGCTGAGGGATCCTGTGTAAATTCTGCAGTTTGAATGGATGTAGGGGAAAGACCGCTGTAGGTAAACAGGTACAACTTATATAGGAAGATTTGTTTAATCTCTGTGGATCACCTGAGTTCAGTCACTTCACTGTGTATAGGTAAGAGTTTACATCCACTTTAACCCAAAAGACTGAGGACATCCGATGTATTTAGGACATCATGAACCAATCGTCTGAAGGGGAATTGTCCCTGCAACATTCCCCCATTTCCAATGACACAGAGAGGGTCCCTTATGTCAGTAGGTCAGCACTTTAGGACTGTCCACTGCTGGAGGAAATTCAAAGAGGACCCTGTGCATCATATGACCAGCTTGAAGATACCTGGAAAAGGTATGTATAACAAAACATTGCTGGGGGGCTTCCAGTTGGAGAGGTGGCTTGGGGGAGGGATGCCTAGAGATGGGTTGGGCTTTACCTTGGTTAATGTGGTTGGTTCACCCACTAGCAAAGTCCCAATAATGGCCAGTATCTTCGTCTTTTAGACAGCTTTAAATGTTAATTACTTACTGTATACTTTATCTTAACACCAGTAAAGCCCACCTACAGTGATGTAAAAAATTATTTAAAATATAAAATGCAGTTTTTAAATGATGATTTCATTTATTAAGCAAAAAAAGCTGAACAAACCTGCCTAGTCCTGTGTAAAAAAAAGTAATTGCCTCCTGCTAAATCATGAATGAACTGTGATTAACCACATTTTTTGGAAATCTGAGGTAAATTTCACTTATCACACCCAGGCTTTATTACTGCCAGACCTGTTGAATCAAGAAATCACTTAGATGGATGCTGTCTGACAAAGTGAAACATGCTAAAAGATCTCACGAAGCAACACATCATGCCGCGATCTAAAGAAATTCAAGAACAGATGAGAAACAAATTAATTGACATTAGAGATGAGCGAATTTTTCAAAAATTCGATTCGGCTGATTTGGCGAATTCCAGGAAGAAATTTGATTCGATGCAAATTAATTCGCTACGAAATTAACTTATAAAAAGGGTTTCAGAGAGCCTTTAAATTAGTGCAGAACACTGTACCTTTAATTTAAATGCCCTTGGAGATGAGGAAGGAGAAGGAGAAGGAGAAGGATGAGAAGAAGGAGAAGGATGAGAAGAAGGAGAAGGAGAAGGATGAGAAGAAGGAGAAGGAGAAGGATGAGAAGAAGGAGAAGGATGAGAAGAAGGATGAGAAGAAGGAGAAGGAGAAGGATGAGAAGAAGGAGAAGGAGAAGGATGAGAAGAAGGAGAAGGATGAGAAGAAGGAGAAGGAGAAGGATGAGAAGAAGGAGAAGGATGAGAAGAAGGAGAAGGAGAAGGAGGAGAAGGAGAAGGATGAGAAGAAGGAGAAGGATGAGAAGAAGGAGAAGGATGAGAAGAAGGATGAGAAGAAGGAGAAGGATGAGAAGAAGGACAGTTCTGTGACAGTTTCTGTCTATTTCTGACAGTTCTGTGACATTCACTCCATACAGCGGTTTCAACCGCTGTATGGAGGGAATGTCCCAGAACTGTCAGAAATAGTCTATTTCTGACAGTTCTGGGACATGTATGGAGTGAATGTCCCAGAACTGTCAGAAATAGTCTATTTCTGACAGTTCTGGGACATTCACTCCATACAGCGGTTTCCACCGCTGTATGGAGGGAATGTCCCAGAACTGTCAGAAATAGTCTATTTCTGACAGTTCTGGGACATGTATGGAGTGAATGTCCCAGAACTGTCAGAAATAGTCTATTTCTGACAGTTCTGGGACATTCACTCCATACAGCGGTTTCAACCGCTGTATGGAGGGAATGTTCCAGAACTGTCATAAATAGTCTATTTCTGACAGTTCTGGGACATTCACTCCATACAGCGGTTGAAACATTGTATCTATTTGTTTCCATAAATGACATTCTGCAGATACACTTAGAGGAGCTCTGCAGATACACTTTTTGCCGGCTTGGAATTATTCTTATTTTCATCCTACTTCTTCTTCTTCATCCTCATCCTCATCCTCTTCTTCTTCTTCTGAGGATGAGGATGATGAAGAAGAAGTAGGATGAAAATAAGATTAATTCCAAGCCGGCAAAAAGTGTATCTGCAGAGCTCCTCTAAGTGTATCAGCAGAGCTCCTCTAAGTGTATCTGCAGAATAGAGGAGCTCTGCACATACACTTTTTGCCGGCTTGGAATTATTCTTATTTTCATCCTACTTCTTCTTCTTCATCCTCATCCTCTTCTTCTTCTTCTGAGGATGAGGATGAAGAAGAAGAAGAAGAAGAAGTAGGATGAAATTAAGATTAATTCCAAGCCGGCAAAAAGTGTATCTGCAGAGCTCCTCTAAGTGTATCAGCAGAGCTCCTCTAAGTGTATCTGCAGAATAGAGGAACTCTGCACATACACTTTTTGCCGGCTTGGAATTATTCTTATTTTCATCCTACTTCTTCTTCTTCTTCTTCATCCTCATCCTCTTCTTCTTCTTCTGAGGATGAGGATGAAGAAGAAGAAGAAGAAGAAGAAGAAGTAGGATGAAAATAAGAATTCCAAACCGGCAAAAAGTGTATGTGCAGAGTTCCTCTATTTCTGACAGTTCTCTGACAGCTTCTTCACATGTACAGCGGTTGAAACATCTGTATCCTAAATGGAAACTAATAGATACAATGTTTCAACCGCTGTACATGTGTTCCTTCTGTCAGAGAACTGTCAGAAATAGCGGAGCTCTCTGCAGGGACACTTTTGCCGGCTGATCGGGAAAAATCCGATTCGCGCACCCGAAGTAGGCAAATATTCGGATTCGCCGCAAATCGAATTTTTCCTGAAATTCGTATCGAATTCCGGTTCGCCTGGTTCGATTCGCTCATCTCTAATTGACATGTTTAAGTATGGAAAGGGATACAAAGGCATTTCTCCAGTGAACAACAGTAAGAGTCATTATCCACAAATGGAGGAAACTTGGAACAATGGTGAACCTTCCCAGGAGTGGCCAGCCTACCAAAATTACTTCAGCACAACGACAACTCATCCAGGAGGGCATAAAGTAACCCAGAACAACATCTAAAGAACTGCAGGCCTCGCTTGCCTCAGTTAAGGTCAGTTTTCATGATTTAACAATAAGAAAGAGGCTGAGCAAAAATGGCATCCATGGGAGAGTAACAAGGCCAAAGCCACCACTGACCGAAAAGAACACAATGACTCATCTCACATTTGCCAAAAAACATTTTGATTTCCCCAAGACTTTTTGGCAAATATACTGTGGACAGATGAGACAAAAGCTGAACTTTTTAGAAGGGTGTCCTGTAACACCTGGTGTAAAACTAACACAGCATTTTATAAAAAGAACATCATATCAACAGTCAAACATGGTGGTGGTAGTGTGATGGTCTGTGGCTGCTTTGTAGCTTCAGGACCTGGACAACTTGCCACACAACTCATCTGCCAGGGAGAGACATACAATATCTCACAGAAGTGAGTACACCCCTCACATTTTTGTAAATATTTTATTAAATCTTTTCATGTGACAAAACTGAGTGTACAGCTTGTATAACAGTGTAAATTTGCTGCCCCCTCAAAATAACTCAACACACAGCCATTAATGTCTAAACCGCTGGCAACAAAAGTGAGCACACCCCTAAGTGAAAATGTTGAAATTGGGCCCAATTTGCCATTTTCCCTCCCCGGTGTCATGTCACACGTTAGTGTTACAAGGTCTCAGGTGTGAATGGGGAGCAGGTGTGTTATATTTGGTGTTATCGCTCTCACTCTCTCATACTGGTCACTGGAAGTTCAACATGGCACCTCATGGCAAAGAACTCTCTGAGGATCTGAAAAAAAGAATTGTTGCTCTACATAAAGATGGCATAGGCTATAAGAAGATTGCCAAGACCCTGAAACTGAGCTGCAGCATGGTGGCCAAGACCATAGAGTGGTTTAACAGGACAGGTTCCACTCAGAACAGACCTCACCATGATGGACCAAAGAAGTTGAGTGCATGTGCTCAGCGTCATATCCAGAGGTTGTCTTTGGGAAATAGACATATGAGTGCAGCCAGCATTGCTGCAGAGGTTGAAGGGGTGGGGGTTCAGCCTGTCAGTGCTCAGACCATACGCCACACACTGTATCAAATTGGTCTGCATGGCTGTTGTCCCAGAAGGAAGCCTCTACTAAAGATGATGCAAAAGAAAGCCTGCAAACAGTTTGCTGAAGACAAGCAGACTAAGGACATGGATTGCTGGAACCATGTCCTGTGGTCTGATGAGACCAAGAAAACTTATTTGGTTCAGATGGTATCAAGAGTGTGTGGAGGCAACCAGGTGAGGAATACAAAGACAAGTGTGTCTTGCCTACAGTCGAGCATGGTGGTGGGAGTGTCATGGTCTGGGGCTGCATGAGTGCTGCTGCCACTGGGGAGCTACAGTTCATTGAGGGAAACATGAATGCCAACATGTACTGTGACATATTGAAGCAGAGCATGATCCCCTCCCTTCGGAGACTGGGCTGCAGGGCAGTATTCCAACATGGAAAGGATAATAAAATATATGTAGTAAGCGCTCATCTACAATGTAAAGCAGCTGGACATTAAAGGAAAACACATAAAAGTCCCAAAATACATAAATAAAAGAAATGCAGCGCTCTTAAAAATTGATGAATTATAGTGATAAAACACAGTCCGGTGAGAACAGTGCTCCTTGATTCCCAGTGCAAATGGTAGAAATTCACACTAACCAGAACGCGCATGGGTATACGCATGTGTATATATATATCCTGAAGATCCCCTCTCCTCTCAGGTCTGGTCAGGGAAATAGCTGGGAAAGATGGAGATCCTACGCCCTCATGTGGTAAGAAAGTGGTCCAGCAGGTCAGAGCAGTATCAATCTGGATAAGCCTCCAAAGGAGCTGACACAGGGATCACCAGGGCTGCAAGGATGGAAGAAGTTTGGGACTTAAGGGGTTATTCCTTCACTTTGTGTAAAAAGGCTGCCCGATGCGAGGATCAGAGAAGTCAGGATCGAGCAGCCTAATAAAAAATTTACAAAAATGTGAGGAGTGTACTCACTTCTGTGAGATACTGTAAATGTTGGAAGCGGGGAGCCGAAGCCAACAATTCTAAAATGTGACATTGGAGTGATGATATCATGAGGAAATGTGACAAGCACTGACCTACTTACTCCTTCTGCCTAATATCCTGATAATTAGTTATGTTCCCAAATGAAATTTTCATTGAAACTCTATATGCCAGATGAAACGGAGATAATGTCCTGCATCAATTCCCCGTCTGCAGTGTTAAGCCTGGCTCCATTACCCACAGTAACTATCAAAGGGAAATGGAAATGTAACAGTAAAATATACACTGCAGTGTACCAAATATGTGTTACCATTGTTTATAGTCAGAGGTCAAAGCAGGGGCGGACTGACTATTTAGGCACTCGGGCACTGCCCGAGGGCCCAGGGTCAGTAGGGGGCCCCATGAGATGCCCCTGGTACCTTTCATAGGCTTTTTTGGATGTGGTTTGAGTGTGGGCAAGGACACAGGAGCCCCATGATTTTCTATTGCCCGGGGACCCCATGAGTTGTCATTCTGCCCCTGGGTCAGAGTCATTCCCATTGTAGAACTCCCAGACATTATACTTATGTACACAAAACAAAAAATACAGTGCTCAAAAGAAAAACAGAATCATGCAATAAATCAAAAACTTAAGTCTCCAATTATATTCATTAACGTGCAAGTGATTCAGTCAAAAAGTGCTCATGTAGCTCAATAATGCCTCCAATGAATAAAAATAAATAATCATAAAATACAAAAAAACTATAGAGTGCTATTCATCTTCCAATCAGTGGAAACCTTTACTAAAAAAAATTATTATTATTATTATTATTATACAGTATTTATATAGCGCCAAAAGGTTTGCTGAGCGCTGTACATTATAGTGGGGGACAATACAGTAACAATACAATACACGAGAGGTTTGAGGGCCCTGGTCTTTCGAGCTTACAATCTAGGAGGGAGGGGATAGTTGTACAGGAGGAAGTGGCTGTGGGGGATGGAGTGGTAGGAGGAGTGGAGGAGATCGGCTGATAGGTGAGGGTGGGGTAGGCTTCCCTGAAGAGATGGGTTTCAGGGTGCGCCTAAAGGTGAGGAGGGTAGGTGACAGTCTGATAGATTGGGGTAGTGAGTTCCAGAGGATGGGGGAAGTCCTTGAGAAGTCCTGCAGTCGGGCGTGGGAGGAGGAGACCAGGGAGCTAGAACGTAGGAGGTCTTGTGAGGAGCGAAGATTACGGGTTGGGTGGTATTTGGGTATCAGGTCAGTGAGGTAGTTTGGGGCAGCGTAATGAATGGCTTTGTATGTCTGTGTTAGTAGTTTGAATTTAATGCGCTTGGCAATCGGAAGCCAGTGGAGGGAATGACAGAGGGGGGTGGCAGAAGCGGAGCGGTTGGTAAGGTGGATGAGTCTGGCCGCTGAGTTCAAGATAGACTGAAGCGGGGATAGCCTGTGATGAGGTAGGCCGGTGAGGAGGGAGTTGCAGTAGTCCAGACGTGAGATAATAAGGGAGTAAACGAGTTGTTTAGTAGTGTCTGTGGTTAGGAACGTACGTATTTTGGAGAATTTGTGCAAAGGTGTCAAGTCCATACAAAGTGCAATAAATGCTTTCTGTGTAAAACACAACACTCTTCTCAACTTCATTCATGCTTTTAGTGCAACAGCAATCTAGTGCCCCCCATCTGCACACTATACCCCTTTTGGGAGTGAACTCACCACAAATGATTGACCCCTTAAATCGGGTATTTTTCCCTATTTGCACAGACAGAATTTATTATAGCCTCTGCCATGTGACAGGGTGACAACACATGGGCAAAAATGAACTGGAATGTATAAAAAAACCACTGGAACGCACCAAAAATGCACCGGAAGGCAGCAAGAACACGCATGTGGAAACGCATCCGGAACGCATCTGGACTAGTGTGAACTGGCCATAAAAGTTTGGATTTCCCCTCCCTTTCTGCCTCTGTGACAATGGTCATCCGGACTAACACCCCGGTCACATCGGGTGCGATTTTCATGCCCCGCGATTTGCAAATTGTATGCCAAGTCGCACCCTATTGTCCGCAGTTAGAGTACTATTGTCCGCTATTAGTGCATGAACTACTTTTGTTGCGATTTGCATAGACATCTGTGTCAGATGTCTTGCAAATCGCAACTGAAATCGGCAGGTCATCCGATTTTGAAATCGTGTGACTTCATTGTAAGTCAAAGTCGGCTTTGATGTGACCGGGGGGGGGGGGGGGGGGATTAATTGAGGGATGAATCTTCCCAGCAGGAACACAGATGGCAATAAAAACTTTACATAGGTTTTAACCCCTCCTCACTCCAAGACTAGACAAAAGGTTTTGGCTATACATACACCGATCAGCCATAGCATCATGACTGCTGACAGGTAAAGTGAATAACTGATTATCTTGTGACAATGGCATCTGAAAGTGGGTGGGATATACTAGGCAGCAAGTGAACATGTTGTCCCTGAAGTTGGTGTATTGAAGGCAGAAAAAATGGGCAAGTGTATGGATTTGAGTGACTTTGACAAGGGCCAAATGGTAATGGTTAGAACGATTGGGTCAGAGCAACTCTCCAACTGCAGCTCTTCTGGGATGTTCCCTGTCTGCAGTGGTCAGCACCCACCAAAAGTGGTCCAAGGAAGGAAAACGGGTGAAATGGCGCCAGGGTTATGGGCAGCCAAGGTTCACTGATGCATGCAGGATGCAAAGGCTGGCCTGTGTAGTCCTATCCAATAGAAGAGCTACTGGAGCTCAAATTGCTGAAAAAGTTAATCCTGGTTCTCATAGAAAGGTGCGCATCTCAATTTTTTGTGTATGGGGCTGTGTAACTGCAGACCGGTCAGGGTGCCCATTTACAGCCAAATGCTCCTACACTGGGCACTTGAGCATCAGATCTGGACCATGGAGCAATGGAAGAAGATGGCCTGGTCTGATGAATCACGTTTTCTTTTACATCAAATGGACGACGTTGTGCGTGTGTGGGGAAGAGATGGCACCTGGGTGCACTATGGGGAAGTAGCAAGCTGCTGGAGGCAGTGTGATGCTTTATTGTCTAGTGGAGTCAATGCCATGACAGGTCAGGGCTATTTATTCAAAAAAGGGGGACCTACTCAATAGTAGGTGGGTGTTCATAATGTTATGGCTGATCAGTGAACTCTTTGGCTTAGGGGTTAGCACTTATGCCTTGCAGCAATGGGGGCTTTGGCTTTGAATCTTGGCCAGGACAAAATCTGCATGGAGTTTGCATGTTGTGCCTGTGCTTGCATGGGATTTCTCCCACATTCCAAAGGTATTTGTAATTGGCTCCTGTATAAATTGGCTCTAGTATGTGTGTACAAATAGATTATTCCATTCTACATGCCAGTCTAAAGCTGAGCAATTGGAGAGGGTTAAGGAAGGTCCTGGAGACCGACCTCATAAAAATATTTATGGATATTCTATAGAAAAAGGCTTCCAGGCTTATCAGACATGGTGCCCAGAAAGCTGGCCTATAGAATCACTGAGAGTACTGAACAGACAGATGCGTACAAGCTTGTTAATCCTGAGACTAGAGGGCCTCTGCTACCTATTGGATTTTTGTTGGCTATTCGTTGCTATAAGTAATAATTACATAACTCGGACATCCCCTGTAAGGTTTTTTTGGCATTTTATATCTTAAATGCACTTATGTGAATTAATTAATAGTAATTTGGACTATAAATTTGGTTAAAAACCCATAATATAAACAAAATATCAAAAATTAAAAAAATTTGGTAAATTTGAAGACAATTTTGCATTTTGTGGCAAATCATGACGTCTAGGAGTTTTTTCAATATTTTATTTGTTTTCAGCACACCAAAATACATGGAAATTAGATGAAAATAATCAAAGAGCTTTTTAGTAGCAGACCTGTGTTACCTGGCGGTTCTTACCCTTCCCCCTATCCAAAGCTAAAAAAAAAAACAAAACAGTTTTAACCTACGTATTCAACCCTTTTGCTGCTATTTTGGCAGTTTTTGCTGATATGTTAAAAAAAATCATTAGGCTTGAAGATTAGTTAAAACCCCCAAACAGTATATGTTTTCTGAAAAGAGAGACCATGGAGAATAAAATGTTTAAAATTTTGGCACACCCAATACAATGTATAATCCAGTTTGTGGGTAAAGTAAAAAAGATGAGGTTGTATCGAATACATAGATACCCAACATGTCAAGCCTAGTAAAATTGTGTGTGATGAATTTCAGTACCAAAAATTTAGCATAACTAACATTTTAAAAGTCCAAAGAGGTCATCAATTTAGGGGTAACCTATACCTTCTCTCAGTCAGGCAAGCACAGCATTTTCATATGTAGGTGACTCCAAAGTGTATATTTACATATGTATGTGCATGTACATGGGGGCAGGCTAAAAAACGTTTTGGAGGGGTTTTAAAAACTTGAGTGCTTAAAATGTTTACGCTTTTTTTCCCTTAACTTTATTGCTATAACATAGGGACGAATAGCCCCCTATGTGCTATGTGACAGCATTTTTACTGTGACAGGTTCTCTTTAATGAGACATTGGGGGTCTCTTAGACCCCTGAATTCTCCCCTGTACCCCACTGAAGCTAATGCAGCTCCTACTCTATTAGCTTCTTTCTAGCCACAGCAGCCAGGGAAAGTGACAGCTCAACTGGAAGTTCTAAAATCCTCATCGTTTCCAGGTTCTTACTAGCTAGGGAAGATCAGCAAATGGACAGCACTGTCAATCTCCTGTGTCTCCTGCAGTGCTTGCTGGTTCCTTCTTCTTAACTGAATGTCACTATTGTGTCTGTAAAGATGCTGAGGTTGGGGAGAGGAACCAGGTAGGAGGAACCCAGGAGATGGAAACCACCCTTTGCATCCAGTGATTAGTTGGAGTCGAGGACTGCAGTGGACTGGTTGAGTTATTTATAATAGTTTTTTTTGTGATTTCACTGATGAATGGTGGTGTTTGTCTCCCTTTGGAGGTATGGGCTACTACTTTGCTGGTACGAATGCAGGGTTGCTTCAGTGACATATGTGTTTGGATGGGGAGAGAGGAGCATGCAGTGTCCAGAGTAATACCACATTTGATGAAAAGGTTACAATTTTTTATTGTACATAATGAATATACAAGTTGAGCCAGTGTGTTTTGGGGTAATTGACTCGCCCTTCTTCAGAGCTTTAGGTACATGTGAAAGGAGGTGGGTAGACTCCGTAGAGCAGGGATCAGCAACCAGTAGATTATGATCTACCAGTATATCTCGGCCTGGTGACTAGTATATCTCGGTCTGGGCTTGCTTTCTCGCCATCCCAGAGCATCAAACAGAGTACAATACAGAGGCACTACTTGTAAAGTTGGAGCTGTAGTAGGGAGCAAGAGCCGCATAAGCAGATGCCTCCTCTGTAGTGCTGGCTTCTATACCTTATCATGGTTGGTGGGTGTAGCACCAGCCAAGCATGACCCATTCAAGTGAATGAGGCGCTCTGTAAGTGCCAGGCAACCTTGTGCAGTACAGCAAACAAGGGATTAAACAGGCAGCGGTGTGTTGCTTTCTCACCACCTGCTTTAACCCCTTGGACCCCACAGAAGCATGTAGTTGCAGGGCACTTGCAGAGTGGCCCCATTTACTCGAATGGGTCTCCACTGACAGACGGTAGCACCCACCAAAAACAACAGAGAATGTAATTCCTGCTTGTGGCATGTGTATACTTTTGGCTGCTGCCTCAACAGTTGAAGGGGGTAGGAACTGGGGGTGATAAAACCATGACTCAACCGCAGGGTTTTACCACTCACCAACTTTACATGTGAACAAGCCCTAAGAGTGCCGCTGCCGGATGCAACTAAGGGCTCATTCACAAGTGCAGCAGACACCACTGCTCCTCTGCCAAGCGATCCAAGTGTGTTTGACAGGTGGTGAGGAGGCAATGAGGCCTCCTCACCACCTGATCTAAACCCATGATTATCCTGCAATGCACATGATTGTGACACGGAAGTACTGCAATTAGCGGTTTAAATCAGGTGTGAGGAGGTGACACTGGCCAACACTGTGCCTGGGGATCTTTGCTCCCCTGTTATTCAGGTAGATCTCCACCTCTTTAACTGCTTAAGGACTGCCCTGTAGCAGATACAGTATACTGCTACAGGGCGGCACCTGTGTGCAGAATCACGTATATATACATCAGTTTGCAGTTCTGGGTAGCCGCCGTTCGTGGCCGTGGATGTCAATCACCGGGTCCCAGACGGTAATTACCCGCCAGCGCCCAGTGATTACCAAGCATCTCCGACGAGGAGGAAGATTGTTTTGTTTACAGACAATATTCCTCCCTGTCAGCTTGAGCACACTGCTTGGGATGGCTGTGCACAATACAGCCATCCCGATCAATGTGCTTACAGTGAAGAACATCCCCCCCGCCCCCCAGTACAGTGTCAGTGCTTTTTATTAGCACTGATCACTGAACTGGTGTCACTGGGGTGTCAGTGACACCAAGTTAGTTCCCCCCAGTATCATAATGTCCGCCGCAGATCCACTAAAATTTGCTGATCACCGCCATTACTAGTAGAAAAAAATATCCCATTATCTATACTGCCATTTGTAAACGCTATAACTTTCACATAAACCAATGAATTTATACGTATTGGGATTTTGTTTTAGCAAAGATGTCGCAAAATACATTTTGATCTAAATTTATGACAAAATTAGATTTTTTTTATTTTTTTACTGGACATGTTTAATAGCAAAAAGTCCAAAATATAGTTTTTTTCTCAAAATTGTCGGTCTTTTTTATGCTTATAGTGCAAAAAATGAAAAACACACAGGCAATCAAATACCACCGAAAGAAAGCTCAATTCGTGGGAAAAAAACTTAATTTGGGTTCAGCTTTGCATGACCGCGCAATTGTCAGTTAAAGTAACGCAGCGCCGTAATGCAAAAAATGGCCTGGTCAGGAAGGGGGGTAAATCCTCAGGAGGGCAAGTGGTTAGGGTTGCCTACCCTTGCCATAGAGGTACCTGAATTTCTAGCATCCTATGCTAGGATTGTGCTACAAAATGGAACCTTCTTTTCTCTTCTCCTCGCATCCAGTCTCACATTCCTCTGCATTCCTCTTGCTGGTGGTTGATTCTGGCAAGTGCTGGAAGCCGGAGACAGGAGCTTTCTGTCCAACAAAACAGCTACAGTCCAGAGCATGTAAGAAGATGGGGCAAAGTACATGTAGTACTATGCCCCATCCTCCTAGGTACCATGTACTAGCTGCAAGGGTGGACTGACCATTGGGGAACTCGGGCACAGCCCGAGGGCCCGGGGTCAGTAGGGGGCCCCATGAGATGCCCCTGGTACCTTTCATAGGCTTTTTTGGGTGTGGTTTGAGTGTGGGCAAGGACACAGGGGCCCCATGATCCCCTATTGCACAGGGGCCTCATGAGTTGTCAGTCCGCCCATGACTAGCTGTAAAGTTGGACAGAACACTCCTGTCTCCGTCTCCAAGCACTTGCCCAAATCAGCCACCGGCAAGAGCAATGCAGAGGGAGTTGAGGCTGGATGCAGAGGAAAGTCAGGAACTGAACACAGTTAAAAAAAAAGTAATACTTCTTTGTTAAGTAAAATGAAATATGATTAGTTAGTATGCTGTGGAATAATTGTGAGGGGGATCTTTCTGCCCTAACCGCAATCACACAGAAAACAGCTGATTTACAGTTTCTTAATTTAAATGTTTTCCAAAACGTTGGGAGGCAAATTCACACCTTTATTTCCCATTCTACCAGAACAAGTTCTTTTCTATTTACAGCTCATTTACTTTCACACCAAGGCAACTAAATTTGTTTTTAACACCTGGCAGTTGGCCCGAGCTCCCAGACATTTCCTTGAAATGTAATTATGAGAAACGTACAGTGGGCCGCCTTATGGAAGCATTTTTCAGCATTGGCAAAAAGAAGTGTGGAACCCATTTTTTAAAGGGAACACATATTGGTTTATATTTCTTTCATTCAAATTTTACATACAGTGCTTAAAAATACATTTAGAAAATGATTCTGTTTTTAGTTAGGTTGATACACAGTATTTCATAGAATTTTTTTACCATTTCTGTACAGGAGGTGGAGTGCTAATGTCTTTTTCACATGTTTGCCTATTCTTAAAGTGGACCTTTACCCACTTTGCATAGCTCCCTACTGTGACAATCACGGCGACCAACCCCAGCCCTTCTCACCAAACTCGTGACCGAAGGACTAGCCAATCTAAAACCGCGCTGTCACATGCGTAACAATGCCATGTTCAGCTGCACTCTGCACAAAGATTTTCCAGCTAATGGACCACAACCTATGTGCCGCAGCCTGAGAGCGATTGTTACCGGGTCAGGTTAATTATGCAATTAACCCTTCACACTGCCACCACCTCCTTTTTATACAGAGAAAGAGGAAATTCGGCAATATTAGCAATAACACTATGATGTTTGAATAATCGTCTGTATACCACTGTCACTGCAGGCAGGGTATACAGAGGTTAAATACACACAGTAGCGCTCTTCAAAGATAGGGGTACTTAGTTTGCATTAAAGAGCTTTAGAAACAGTTCAACACTCTCAGAAAGTAAGATTTATTACTAGAAGGTCAAAAGGGTGCAATAAAAATATTTACAGAAAAAGGTGTAGCCAATACATATATATATATATATATACAGAGAGCAATAACGCAGCAAAGAGATAACAGAAAGAAGTTTAGAGAGATAAAGTACTTGCCGTCAGCCTTGGTTTAGCAGATCAAGTTTCCTGAGCAAAAGGGTCTTTATCTCCCAAAGTTGGTTCCGATGTTAAAAAGGAGAATTCTTCAACTTAGCTCAACTCAGCTTAGCTCCAAGCATAACAGGTTTTCTAGGAACTCAGAAGGGTGTCTCCTTGAAGCAGAGAACCAATTGCCTCATTTGGGAGGGTGTTGGGCAGAGACCCAAGCTAGAACCAAAATCCCTCGCCGTTTATATCATGGTCCATAACTTACCCTCGGGGCATGTAGCCACCTAGCCACTAGTAGATTAATATGCAGAAGCATCTACTGAATGTCTAGATATGAAATATGACATACCTGCTTGGGGCGGTTAGGAGATATCATTTTCTGCTCTCCTGTAGATTCCAGCTAGGGGGTGTAATATATCAGGCGACTTGTATTAAAGTGACTGATATGAATATATGCCTGGTCTCCTTGTAAGTCTTCCATATTCCAAGATATGAAATCATAGGGGAAAATGGATTTTGAATGTGATGTCTGTTTTACGGTTTATCTGGAATGTCTTTGAAGCTCAGTGAAGGACTGGTTTATGGCTTTACGATCCTTTTCCAAGCAAGAGTCTCACAGACATACGGGGGCCAGGCTAATTGGGGTTTATAACCATGAGCTCTCCCGCTGGGCCTTGATGCCTTTGGAACTCAGCATCCAGGGACCGCGTGTCACTCAACAGAGAGGGAGGGGGGCTTTGGAGGAGAGAGAGATACAAGATGGACACGGTCATCCATCTTGCTAAGGATCCTCCATCTCTGTATGCACAATTGCTACACCCCCCTTTTTCCAAAATTGGATAATCATTTATTTATTTTTAAATACTGTTTTTGATAAACCAGTCCACACTTCCAGGTTTCTTACCTAGGCAAGAATGATGTCTCCAACCTGCCCACTGCTTCCCGGGATGCATGTCACTTATCCCAGGAGGCTTTGAGAGCAATCTACTATGCAAATGCCGCAGCCCATCTTCAAGGGGTCAGTTGCCTTTTTCTGATTCTGGAAACTGACACCCTTATGACATGTGCATGAGCAGTGGTACAGCATCAGGAAGCCTGCATGAAAACCAGAAAGAGTGAGTGACATCAAAGAGGAAGATGGTGACGCCGGATCCGGTGAGCGATAGCAAAAAAGTGGGTTACTGCAGAGCATCAATGGATTTGTTGGGCATGTGAGTATACTTATGAAGGACAACCCAGCAAAAAAGGTAAGATGAGGTTAAAAAAAAAGAAGAATGGAGGGGTGAGTATCCTTATTAAAGTGTAATTATAGGCAAATTAAAAAATTACATACAGTGGGGCAAAAAAGTATTTAGTCAGCCACCAATTGTGCAAGTTCTCCCACTTAAAAAAATGAGAGAGGCCTGTAATTGGCATCATAGGTAGACCTCAACTATGAGAGACAAAATGAGAAAAAAAATCCAGACAATCACATTGGCTGATTTGGAAAGAATTTATTTGCAAATTATGGTGGAAAATAAGTATTTTGTCACCTACAAACAAGCAAGATTTCTGGCTCTCACAGACCTGCACCTTCTTCTTTAAGAGGCTCCTCTGACCTGCACTCATTACCTGTATCAATGGCACCTGTTTGAACTTGTTATCAGTATATAAGACACCTGTCCACAACCTCAAACAGTCACACTCCAAACTCCACTATGGTGGAGACCAAAGAGCTGTCGAAGGACACCAGAAACAAAATTGTAGACCTGCACCAGGCTGGGAAGACTGAATCTGCAATAGGCAAGCAGCTTGGTGTAAACAAATCAACTGTGGGAGCAATAATTAGAAAATGGAAGACATACAAGACCACTGATAATCTCCCTCGATCTGGGGCTCCACGCAAGATCTCACTCCGTGGGGTCAAAATGATCACAAGAACGGTGAACAAAAATCCCAGGACCACACGGGGGGACCTAGTGAATGACCTGCAGAGAGCTGGGACCAACGTAACAAAGGCTACCATCAGTAACACACTACGCCGCCAGGGACTCAGATCCTGCAGTGCCAGATGTGTCCCCCTGCTTAAGCCAGTACCTGTCCTGGCCCGTCTGAAGTTTGCTAGAGAGCATTTGGATGATCCAGAAGAGGATTGGGAGAATGTCATATGGTCAGATGAAACCAAAATAGAACTGTTTGGTAGAACACAACTTGTCGTGTTTGAAAGAGAAAGAATGCTGAGTTGCATCCAAAGAACACCATACCTACTGTGAAGCATGGGGGTGGCAACATCATGCTTTGGTGCTGTTTCTCCACAAACCGACCAGGACGACTGATCCATGTACAGGACAGAATGAATGGGGCCATGTATCGTGAGATTTTGAGTGCAAACCTCCTTCCATCAGCAAGGGCACTGAAGATGAAACGTGGCTGGGTCTTCCAACATGACAATGATCCCAAACATACCGCCCGGGCAACGAAGGAGTGTCTTCGTAAGAAGCATTTCAAGGTCCTGAAGTGGCCTAGCCAGTCTCCAGATCTCAACCCCATAGAAAATCTTTTGGAGGGAGTTGAAAGTCCGTGTTGCCCAGCGACAGCCCCAAAACATCACTGCTCTAGAGGAGATCTGCATGGAGGAATGGGCCAACATACCAGCAACAGTGTGTGCCAACCTTGTGAAGACTTACAGGAAACGTCTGACCTCTGTCATTGCCAACAAAGGATATATAACAAAGTATTGAGATGAACTTTTGATATTGACCAAATACTTATTTTCCACCATAATTTGCAAATAAATTCTTTCCAAATCAGCCAATGTGATTGTCTGGATTTTTTTTCTCATTTTGTCTCTCATAGTTGAGGTCTACCTATGATGCCAATTACAGGCCTCTCTCATCTTTGTAAGTGGGAGAACTTGCACAATTGGTGGCTGACTAAATACTTTTTTGCCCCACTGTATATGATGCTGTAACAGAGACATTTTTGTTTTTATGAATCCTTTCTGTAACTTAATATTATTACCTCTTGAACCTATCAGTAGATTTTCCATGTCCTGTAATAAGGTGACAACGCCGTTCCCTCTGAAGTGAAATTGCACAGTTGCGTTGTCATCATTTGGAACAGGTTGCTTCAGATGGACATATACTGTAGTTAAATGAACTTTAGGCAGAACAATTAAAGTCCAAAGCCAGCTAACACTCCCTACTGACCACTGGCATTTTCGGCTAGTCTTCTTCCAGGTACCAATCTTTGTCCGTTTTGATTGGATGGGCTGAGATGATGTCACTCATGCACACGTGCAGGGCTTCATTCATCTTGGCATTGCGAAAACTGTGCACTGAGCTGCACGATGTACAGTGTGGACAGGCAGGTGAGAAACTTTAATGCAGACATTGGGGTAGATTTTACTAAAATTGGAGCACTTAGGATCTGGTACAGCTGAGCATGGTAGCCAATCCGCTTCTAACTTCAGCTTGTTCAATTAGGCCTTGGCAATAAAAACTGGAAGCTGACTGGTTTCTATGCACAGTTGCACCAGACTCTGCCCACTACAGTTTTAGTAAATAACCCCCCCAGTGTGTCTCTTCTGCAATAAAAATCCTACTTGTTCACATTTTCTTAAAATAAAGGTCCACTTTGAGCAGATACAGCAACAGCACGCGCCCTACCCATGCAACCATTGGCTGCCTTGGCTATCAATCACCGGGTCACAACTGGTGATTCCCCGCCACCACTCTGCGATCGCCGAGCATCACTGACAGGAGACAACAATACAGATCTCTCCTCTGTCAGCTCCTGCACACTGCTTTGTTTTGCTCTGCATAGCAGAGCAATACAAAGCAATGTGCTTACACAGTAAAACACACACACAGCACACAGTAAAACAACACACAGTTAACCCTTTGATCAACCCAGATGTTAACCCCTTCCTGGCCAGTGCCATTAGTACAGTGTCAGTGTTTATTATCACTGATCACTGCATTGGTGTCACTGGGGATGTCAGTGAGAGTTAGTCAGTTCCCTCCCCAGTGTCAGAATGCCTTTCATGGGATTTTATTTTTTTTTAGCAAAGACATGTAGCAGAATACATTCGGTCCTACGTTAATGACGAAATTTGATTTTCAAAATTTTTTTACTGGACATGTTTAATAGCAAAAAGTCAAAAATATATTTTTTTCCTCAAAATTGTCGGTCTTTTTTTGTTTATAGTGTAAAAAATAAAAAAAGGACAGGCAATCAAATACCACCAAAAGAAAGCTTAATTTGTGGGAAAAAAAGAACATACATTTTATTTGGGTTCAGCATTGCTTGACCGCGCAATTGTCAATTAAAGTAACACGGCGCCGTATCGTAAAAAATGGCCTGGTCAGGAAGGGGGGTAAATCTTCTGGAGGGAAGGTGGTTAAAACATAAAAAAAACCAAAAACATATAGTACAATGTGGGAGTCCCATATGCCAATCAATCTTCGTGCAATCTTCAATCGATATATTAATTTTGTCAGCGTGAACAAACACTACCGTGCCCTTCACCACACCTCATGGGTATCTCCTCAGCTTATATCATGGACCCCACTGCAAAAGGAGAGTCAATTGCACTTTTATATTAGACACCATGATCTTCTTCAGCATTCATCTGGTCACTACCGATCTCCCAGGAATAGATATATTAAATTGAAACAAAGAAACATCCAATAGTGCAGACTGCTAGTTTATTTCTTTAAGAAAGTTAAAATTCCACTCACATGTTAAAAAATTCATAGAGGTATGTCACAGGCTATTAGCATACTCAACTTTCCAAAATGGCATCTAAGCTTCGTCCAGCATGATGACGTCACTGCCAGCTGACACGTTGCGCCCCAGCCTTTGAGAAAGCTTGGTACAGACTAAGGGCTTCTGCACGCAGCTGTACATTAGGCAAATGGCCATACAGGGCAAAATACGCTTGTTGTTGTGGTGCCCAGGAATCACAGTCAGGGTTGTATTTAGGCATTCGCCTAGGGTGGCATTTTTTTTTAGAGAGGCAGCACTGTCCCCTGGAAGAAGGGACATTATGCTGCATGGGGACCAGGTGGGATCCGAGAGAGGCTGCGGGCTGCTTGATTGTGTATGCAGATCCCGATTGTTGTTCCTGGGGATGTCCAGAGAACTGTAAAGGTGAGTGTCTTTCTCTCTGTCGCCGGGGGAGGGGGGGGGGGTTTGGTGGAAGGATCTCTCCGGTGGGGGGGGGCAGGTGTGTTGTTGGTCTTGTTGGTCACTGTCAGGCCCTCTTCGCTGGGTAGGGGGGTATCCAATTTTTGTGTTGCCTAGGGCAGCACAAATCCTAAATACAGCACTGGTCACAGCTGCAGTGTATTTTTGCCCATTGAGATGCCCTACAAAAAAATGCCTACTGGTATATGCATGAAATCGATGACACTCGCTTTTACAGGTGTGTGCATATGGGTATATTTTTGTGCAGAAATGCAAGTGCCAGGCTATAATGTATGAATGTGTGAAAGAACCCTTACTGCAGCATCTTGTTTATTTTGAGGCTGTCTTTTTTTTAGCTGTATCGCAAAAGCTGTATCTCAAATATCTTGTATTACATTGAATTTTGCAAATCATTTATTTATATAAATACAAAGATATAACACATTCGTTTCAAGGATAAAAATAAGCATAAAACTGAATAAAACTGACCTAAAACCTTTCCAGCTTTCCTTTGAAGCAGCAGAAACATCGTACCAGTTTTTAGATAACCAGAGAGGTGTAGGTCTATGGCACGGGTGTCAAACTGGCGGCCCTCCAGCTGTTGCCAAACTACAAGTCCCATGAGACATTGCAAGATTGACAGTTACCAGCATGACTTCCAAAGGCAGAGGCATGATGGGACTTGTAGTTTTGCAACAGCTGGAGGGCTGCCAGTGTGACACCCCTGGTCTATGGGGTTCAGTTTAGAACATTTCTACTACATAACTCTGTTCTACATCTCCTTCATCCATCCTGGCAGACCTCCCTGCTACAAGCCTATAAAATGGTAACCAAAATGTGGAACCCTTCCCCTTCCTTTTGTTTTGCTACCTTATTCCCTTCACTTAGGCCCCATTCACACTTGAAGTGAGCACCAATGATTGTTTGATCATTTGTATGGATCATTTGTGCTGTTTTGCGTGCATTTCAGACTTGAGCTTTGTTTTTCTTTTTAGCCCTTGTATAGCCAGTTTCTTGTCAAAACAACATGCAAAAACATGTATTGAATGCATTTTAAAGGATTTTTTATTGAAATCTATTGGGGCCAAAAGAGGCTGTCATGTTTGAGTGACACCTGTTATAAGCTGGTGACAGGGTCACTTTAAGCAATTATTTCCACTGATGTATGTCATACATTGGTGTCCAAGGTGATCATACACTCCCACCGTGTTCCCAGTCTTTGCCATCTCACCTGCGGGCCCTGGACCTGTGTGGCGGGTGTCACTGGGTAGAGGGGGAAATCCGTTGATCTCCCTTAGCTAATAAGAACCCAGGGGGCCACAAAGATTTCATCAATCGCGGTTTGTGCTGTCACTTTCACCAGCTGCTGTGGCCAGTGAAGAGGCCAATGGAGCACAATCTGCCCTCCATTAACTTCAGTGGAGTGCAGGGGCGACATCAGAGGTCCAATAGACCCCTGATATCTCAGTAAAGAGAATCTGTCAAATTAAAAATACTATCACCTAGGGGGCTTTTGTTCCCCCTTGTGAAATCAGTAACATTAAAGGAGAAGTAGGGCCAAAACCAGGGGCGGACTGACAACTCATGGGGCCTCCGGGCAATAGGGGATCATGGGGCCCCTGTGTCCTTGCCCACACTCATAAAAGCCTATAAAAAAGGTACCAGGGGCATTTTATGGGGCCCCCTACTGACCCCGGGCCCTCGGGCAGTGCCCAATTGACTGAATGGTCAGTCCGCCCCTGGCCAAAGCTCATTTGGCTCTACTTATTCTATGGATTACAGGAGTGCACTTTGTTCTGCACTCCAGTGACCTGTTTTCAGATGACAGCGAGCTAAATCTAGACCAATACTGCATCCACCTAGGTAAGTATGAATGTTTATTTTTTTTAAACCCTAACTTCACCTTCAAACTTCAAACTGTTGGCGCTATATAAATCCTGTATAATAATAACCTTTAAAGGATAAGTTCACCTTTCGTAACATGTCACACCCATATTCAGGGTGTGACATGTACCATGTTGTGATCAGATCGGCCCCTGCTGCCCCCCAATCCCCGCTTTGTCAGCTAGTGGGGAATCTTCTCCCCCTAGCTGTCAAATTTAAAAAAACATGGCCATGTGGGGCTCCACTCACATGGTTGTATCACTCATTCACAGTCATCTGTGATTGAGAGACTACAAGTCCCAACAGCCTTAGTGGCTGTCAGCTTTTAGTCCTCAATAAACTACCATGGCACTGTGAAGCGCATGGTAGTTCATTCATTCTCCCTGTCAGTATATCTGCTTGCCCCTGCATCCCATACAGCAAGCAGATATTCTGACAGGTCTGCAGGAGACCGGCATGGCATCAGTGATCTACTGATTGCTGGTGAAATGCTTTCCAGGCTCTTGCAGACAAAAATAATAAATGCACATTTATTTACCTGCAAAAAAACATTCATTTATTATTTTTCTCTAAAAAGTGAACTTATCCTTTAGGTGAAAATTTTTTTTAAAAAAAGCACTTAAACACTCCCCCCCCCCCTATACTAAGGTGACCAGAAGTGCCCAGTTTCCAGGGACAATCCTCGTTTTTAGGGGGCTGTTTCCGGAAACAAGTGTCCCAAATTCATCCCTGGTAAAATAATGTCTCTAATTTCTTTCCAGATTTAATAATGGTGTGACAGCTTCCTGGCGGAATAACTCAACTGGGTTTGGACTTGTGTCTGAACACACCTGAGCGCATCCCTTGTGCTGGAGAGGTGACATGCTTCATCTGATGCCACAGACTCCTCCCGATCCTGCACACATCTGGTGCCTTCTGGAGCTGTACCGGGGCCACCACTGGAGATGAGAGGAGGAAACTCACCAACAGATGGCAGACCAGCAATGCCACACCAGGGTCCAGTGAGTACAATGCAGGGAGCGGAGAATTTGTGCTGGAGGTGGTTTTGTCATGGGGGGGATATTGTACTGGGCGGAGGGAGGAAGTTTTGTTTGGGAGGCACTCTGTGTTTTACTTACTTTTAGCTTTTACACTCTGCATCCTATGCACTCTTGACTTGATTACAGTAGACTGAGGTGTTATTAACCACTTGCCCTCCAGAGGATTTCCCCCCTTCCCGACCAGGCCATTTTTTGCATTACGGCGCTGCGTTACTTTAACTGACAATTGCGCAGTCATGCAGCACTGCACCCTAGTTAAAAGTATGTCCTTTTTTCCCCCCACGAATAGAGCTTGGTATTGGATCGCCTGTGCAGGTTTTTTGTGCTTTAAAAAAAGACCAACAATTTTGAGACAAAAACAATATTTTTTTACTTTTTGCTATTAAACTTGTCCACTAAACAAATTGAATAAAAACGTGAAAGTTATAGCGTTTACAACTGGCGGTATAGATACTGGAATTTTTTTTTTGTACTAGTAATGGCAGCGATTAGCGACTTATAGCGGGACTGCGGTGGGCATTCTGACCCTTGGGGGAACTGACTTGGTGTCACTGACATCCCCAGTGACACCAATACAGTGATCGGTGCTAATAAAAAGTACTAACACTGTACTAATGGAATGGGCAGGAAGGGGTTAACATGTGGGGTGATCAAAGGGTTAACTTTGTGCTGTGTCTGAGCTTTCAACTGTAAGCACACTGCTTTGTACGGCTCTATGCAGAGCCGTACAAAGCAGTGTGCAGGAGCTGACAGGGGAGAGAACTATACTGTTTACATACGGTTCTTTTCCCCCATCGGTAATACTTGGTGATCACCAGGTGCCGGCGAGTAACCCGGTGATTGACAGCAGAGGCCACAAACAGCGTCGCGGGTAGGGCGTAGGGCATGGGCACGGCTCGCGTGCGCCCCCTACCCAGAAATGCGAATTCACGTATATATACGTGATTTTGCACACCCCTGCAGCCGTATTTCTGCTATAGGGCGGTGAGAAAGCGGTTAAACTGTACCCCTTTATGCCTTTCCCACTGTTACAGTGCAATGTTGCCACACCCAGCATTTGGTGTAGCGTGCATTATGTGCCGCTATTATCCCCGCCGCCTGCTCTGCCTCTTCCCCAACAAAAGTGGGTGTGGTCAGTAGGCCGTCTCCTCCTGCACGCACATACATATGTAAACGCAAATGTTCGGGGCGCCTATGTCTAACAACATCGGTTGCACGCACTACACTAATGTGTTATCGCTGAGAACGCTGAAATGAGAGCAATCATTCTAGGGCCATCATTTGTGGTTATCTCTAAATTGATGACCTGTTAAGAGCTTTTAATGCAATACCATGGAAAATGTTGCCACCGTTCATTGTTTTGCTGATCACACAATTTTAACCTCTTGATGACGCTGTAACACATATACTGTATGTAGCGTCCAGGAGGTGGGCTTTAAACCTGGGCTCCACATATGTGTTCTTGTGTTTGCGCTGGAAGTGCGCCACACAGCGCCGCGCACTCCCAGCATAGAGACCAGGCTCTCACCCAGAGTCCCGGTTCTCTGTCACCTGATCACTGTGATAGCCTCTGATTGGCTATCACAGTGATCAGTCACTGTGCAGCCTGCCCCTGTGTTTTTTTTCTTCTCTAAATATTATTGTTATTATACAGGATTTATATAGCGCCAACAGTTTGCTCAGCGCTTTACAATATAACGGGAGACAATACAGCAACAATACAGTTCAATACAAGAGGGATAGGAGGGCCCTGCTCCTCGAAGCTTACAATCTAAGATACAATGTATATTTCTCTCCTTGCAGGTGTGTGGGGGGGGGGGGGGGGTAGTAAACAAACAAAAGTGTGTATATAAAAAATCTTAAAAAAACAAACTTAAAAAATAAAAAATAGCTGGCTCAAGGTTTGATCTAGGTCAGTGTCAGCTTTCTGGCTCTGCTGAGAGCCTGCTCTTCTCTTGTGTTTCATCCCCCCCTTCCCAGCCATTCACTGGGAAGACCAGTGTGTTGCTATTTCTCCTCCCCCAGCTCTCTGAGCTCCTTATGCAGCTGAGAACAGAGGGTATGTGATCACTTATATTTAAAAAAAAAGTATCTATAATATTTTTTATGTCTATACACAAATGTTTTGCCTTTTATTTTTATTTTGAATTAAATGTTTTTTTTTCCAAGGTGAGGGTTTACATATACTTTAGCGTATTTTTTAATGAAAATTTGCACTTGTAAAACCACGGCACTAATATTATGTACCATAGAAAATTGGAACCACCACCAATTTTAGATTTTACCAGTCTTAGGCCTTTTATTAGTTTTAAATGCAAAAATGGCTCTGGCAGCGAAAAGGTTGAAGGAGCTTCCTATATACACAGATATCCCCTATAACAAGTCTCCTGGATTGTGACATCACTGGGGTGGTATGACATCACAGGTTCCAGGGTAGATTTGTCCTAGTTTGGCTGGTTACTTCATCAATGCCTGAGCACGTTTCCTCCTCCCTGACAGCAATCTCTTTCACCGGTTCCAAATCACTAGTTAGCGTTCACTCTTGCTGAGAATAGCAGAAAGAAGAAGGTTAGAAAACAGGGAGCTGTTAAAAGCCTATTTTTGCTCAGCACATGTTTAATTTGACATTCAAAGTCTGACCTTAAAATAAAATAAGGCTTTCTGAATTAATTGAAATGCTACATAGTGCTGCGGCAATAATATCCAGAGGGGTCACTGTATAATTAGGCAGCAGGCACCGGCAGCGGGATTAAGATGCCACAAAAAACGGCAGCGCATTAGTATAAAAACAAATGTTCTTGATGCATTCGATCTGATTAAAAGGCAATTCCAGGCAACGAGTGAAATCAGTCATTGAACTTCTTATCTAGTCCAGGAAACGCTGTGACTATGCTAAAATCAGTAGAGCCACTCAGGATCCCTTTAGAATGAGTTTTACATAATCAACTTCAGCAAGATTAATTCACAACGCTAATGAGAAGGGCTGCAGCTTCTTGTTATATGATTCTCTCACTCGGTCAAATAACTTACAGGCATAGTCCTTTAGCAATTTATACAGTGCCTTGAAAAAGTATTCATACTTCTTGAAGTTTTCCACATTTTGTCATGTTACAACCAAGAAAGTAAGTGTATTTTATTGGGATTTTATGTGATTGACCAACGCAAAGTGGCACATAATTGTTCAGTGGAAGGAAAATGATAAATGGTTTTCAAACGTTTTTACAAATAAATAACTGAAAAGTGTGGCGTGCATTTGTATTCATACCCCTAACTAAAATGTAGTGGAATCAATTGCCTTCAGAAGTCACCTAATTAGTAATTAGAGTCCACCTGTGTGTAATATAATCTTAGTATAAATACAGCTGTTCTGTGAAGCCCTCAGAGGTTTGTTAAAGAAAATTAGTGAACAAACAGCATTATGAAAGCCCAGGAACACACCAGACAGGTCAGGGATAAAGTTGTGGAGAAGTTTAAAGCAGGGTTAGGTGATAAAAAAAATATCCCAAGCTTTGAACATCTCACGGAGCACTGTTCAATCCATCATCTGTAAATGGAAAGAGTATGGCACAACTGCAGGTCTACCAAGACATGGCCGTCCACCTAAACTGACAGGCCGGGGAAGGAAAATATTAATCAGAGAAGCAGTGAAGCGCCCCATTGTAACTCTGGAGGAGGTGCAGAGATCCACAGCTCAGGTGGGGGAATCTGTCCTCAGGACAACTATTAGTCGTGCTCTCCACAAATATGGCCTTTATGGAAGAGTGGCAAGAAGAAAGCCATTGTTGAAAGAAAGCCATAAGAAGTCCCGTTTGCAGTTTGCGAGAAGCCATGTGCAAACATCAACAGCAAACATGTGGAAGACGTTGCTCTGGTCAGATGAGAGCAAAATTAAACTTTAAAAGCAAAACGCTACATGTGGCGGAAAACGAACACTGCACATCACCCTGAACACACCGTCCCCACCGTGAAACATGGTGGTAACAGCATCATGTTGTGGGGATGCTTTTTTCAGCAGGGATAGGGAAGCTGGACAGAGTTGATGGGAAGATGAATGGAGCCAAATACAGGGCAATCTTAGAAGAAACCCTGTTAGAGTCTGCAAAAGACTTGCTACTGGGGCAGAGGTTCACCTTCCAGCAGGACAACGACCCGAAACATACAGACAGAGCTACAATGGAATGGTTTAGGTCAAAGCATATTCATGTGTTAGAATGGCCCAATCAAAGTCCAGACCTAAATCCAATTGAGAATCTGTGACAAGACTTGAAAATTGCTGTTCCCAGATGCTCTCCATCCAATCTGACAGAGCTTGAGCTATTATGCAAAGAAGAATGGGCAGAAATGTCCCTTTCTAGATGTGCAAAGCTGGTAGAGACATCCCCAAAAAGACTTGAAGCTGTAATTGCAGCGAAAGGTGGTTCTACAAAGTATTGACTCAGGGGGGCAGAATTCAAATGCACACCACACTTTTCACATATTTATTTGTAAAAAAATTTGAAAACCATTTATCAATATATATTTGTGTTGGTCTATCACATAAAATCCCAATAAAATACATTTACATTTTTGGTTGTAACATGACTGTGACAATAGTGCGCTCAGAGACATGGACACTGACAGCCATTTTGTTTCTCCTGTTTTCTCTCCTCCCCCCTCCCTTTTGAATGGAATATGAGTCTGTAAGTAAACGGGGGTCAAATTGCATATCTGTAAGTATTTATGCACAGCTGGATGACCTCCAGGGCTGTAAACTACTAATTAGCCTGGTTCCAGAAGGTCTGCTTGAAAACCACTTTCCTCTGCCCAGTCGTAAAACAATAACTCAGTTGGTCATGACCTGTAGGCTATTATAGCTGGAGTGTGCCATAAAACGTACATTCCACATGAGTAATTTTTCATACAAATTCATAAACTTCAGCAGGAACTGGGCACATTGATATGAAGTATATATTTGGATAGGTCATTTTAATATGAGTCACATGACACCTTACATCCCTATGTAGCGCCTACCAGAGAGTAGAAAGCAATTTCTTTTAGCCAGAGTGGCAAGGATATGCTAAAGTTTGGTATCTGTGCGTTCGAAACATAATTCTAAATATTGATCTGCCAGTTGCTAGGATGCTACCTGTATCTATTGAAGGTTATTGACCGTAGTATGAACTTGTAAGGGATTTGGTCCTAACCATGGTCACCGCCTAACACCCATCCCCAAATGGGGTGATTGTCTATCTGTTCTCAGGAAACACCCCTTTGAGATAATATAAAAAGACTGACAGCCTTTAGAAAAGGTAGCTCTCCTTTTAACATCGATCAGGAACCATCTTGAGAGTAAAGGCAACCTTTTGTTCGGACGATTGGACTCTGCTCAAACCAAGGACTTTTGCAAGTATTCTGCCTTCTGAAACTTCTTTCTTTTATTTCTCTGTTGTTTTATTACTCTCTTTATATATATTTGTTACATCTTTTTCTGTAAATATTTTAATTGCACCATTTTGACCTTTTTAGTAATAAATCCTATTTTCTGAAAAGTGTTGAACTGTCTCTAAAGCTTTTAATGTAAACTAAAGAATACCTATCTCTGAAGAGTGCTACTGTATGTATTAACCCTCTGAATACATCTGTCTGTGGTGACAGGGTGTATTACAGACGCTTATATTAATATCATAGTGTTACTTCTAAGATTTGTGAGTTTCCTCCTTCTCTGTAAAAAGGTGGTGGTGGCAGTGTGAAGGGTTAATTGCATAATTAACCTGACCCAGTAACAATCGCTCTCAGGCTGCCGGCACATAGATTGTGGTCCCGCAAGCTGGAAAATCTTTGTGTAGGGCATAGCTGAAAGTGGCAGTGTTACGCAAGTGACAGCACAGTGTGAGATCGCCTGGTCCTTCGGTCATGAGTTGGTGAGAAGGGCTGGGGTCAGACACTGCACACCGTCACAATTACAAAATGTGGAAAATGTCAAGGGGTATGAATACTTTTTCAAGGCAGTGTATGTTATACACATATTTAGTGTGTAATATGAAACATCATTGCATTCCCTATACCACAAACCGACTCCCCCCAGCTTACTTGAATTGTGGGGTGATTCTCACTCCAGTTTGTTATCGCTATTTGAATTAAGTGCGACTATGCATGGCTCCAGCCACACAGCTACATCAGCCATTCACAAGCATCTGTGAATGGGAATATTACAAGTCCCAGAGGCCAAAGGGACTGATCGTGCTGGCAGCAGGTTAGAGACACCACCACCATACTTGTAGCCAATTGTTACTTCCTTCAGCCCCATAACAGAAGGTCCATACCTCCATACAGACTTGGGGCTGAGGGTAGAAAATGTTGACCTGTGCATTGCACCCACAGTGCACTGATTTCTGTTGCAATGCACTGCGATTGCAATTCTCCTGTGGGTCGCAGAAGTGCACTTAGTTCTGCACTGACCAAGATTCAGCTGACAGTGGGTGGACTGATTGATCAGTGGTGTTTGATCCTTAAGTTCTCGGGTAGGGGCAGCAGGGCGGCAGCTGCAGCCATCGGATTGATGCTGCAGCCATCTAGGTTAGTGCGTATGGTTGTTTTTTGTATAAGTAATGGAAAAAAAATGCAGTCAGTTTATATATTTGAAAAAACATGTTTTTCAAACCATCATTTTTATTTAACCCATCAACACCAGCATAACACATATATGCAGAGTCATGGAGGTGGGCCCTCTTCTGAAGCCCTCCATTTATGTGTATTGGCATTTGTGCTGGAAGAGCGCTCCCAGCACAAGACCGAGCTGTCACTGTCAGCTCCAGGTCTCGTACTAAGGAATGGGAATCAGAATGATCAATCTGGATCACATGATCACTGTGATAGCCTGTAATTGGCTATCACAGTTATGACTCTGTTCAACCCACCTGTCCTCTCTTTCTCGTTCAGAATAAAGAAAAAGATGCATTGAATCTTTTTTTTTTACTCTGGGAGAGTTTTTATATTTAATAAATTAGCATTTAGCAACAAATGAAGTCCCAATTTATCCTTAAAAAACAAAAAAAACAAAACATAACTCATCTAGGTATAATTATACAGGATTTATATAGCGCCAACCAGGGGCGGACTGACAACTCATGGGGCCCCCGGGCAATAGGGGATCATGGGGCCCCTGTGTCCTTGCCCAAACTCAAAAAAGCCTATGAAAAAGGTACCAGGGGCATCTCATGGGGCCCCCTACTGACCCCGGGCCATCAGGCAGCGCCGAGTTCCCAAATGGTCAGTCCGCCCCTGGCGCCAACAGTTTGCTCAGCGCTTTACAATATAAGGGGTATACTACAGCCCCTCACTCACAAAGGCGCCTAGCTGCGCAGCGTGCACCCCACAGTTTTAGTGCACCTGAAAGGCACAGATGGAGTATCTAGCCTCGCTCTTAAAGTCTAACGCGGTCTGTGATTGGACAGGGCTGAACGCTGTGCCAAGCTGTACTCACATTTAGTGCCCTATGCGTTCAGGAATGGATGCCCAGAATGCAGATATTCCCGTGCCTCCTGCTGGGCACAGTACAATGCCAGGATGCATGTTGTTCAGCTAGATGCCACTGTGTGTAAGGGGTCTAAGTAATTGTGAGGATATTTAAAGTTTTACTAAAGCTGGTCATACATGGATTGAAATTCGACTGGTTCAGCAGGAACCTGGTGAATTTTGGTCCATGTGTGGGTAAGCTGGTTATACAAAAGTCAATCTACCTATCGACTTCTGTACAATCACCCTGTCAGGTATTTCCTGATTGATCAGTGCTGTGGGCTATAGCCTGCGGCATTGAATGATGTATTCTGAGTGAGGGGAAGCCTCTTCACTGGCAGAATACAGTATCCTAGCAGGGAGGATTACCCCATCCACTTTGAATGTGTGGATGAGAGAATTGGCTTTTTTTTTTAATCAACCTGCTGGTGGGTGGCCAAACACATGACAACGTTTATTTATTTTATTTCAGGTACTTATATAGTGCTGTCAATTTACGCAGCACTTTATACACACACACACACACATATATATATATATATATATATATATATATATATATATATATATACATATATTGTACATTCACATCAGTCCCTAATGCTCAAGGGGTGTACAATCTAAGGCCCCTAACTTGCATTCATACATAATCATATTAGGGCCACTTTAGACAGGAGCCAATTAATCTACCAGCATGTCTTTGGAGTGTGGGAGGAAACCGGAGTACCTGGAGGAAACCCATGCAGGCACAGGGTGCAGGTGGTGCCATGGTTGGGATTCCAACCAATGACCCTAGTACCGCCAAGCAGAAGTGCTAACCATTTATCCACTGTGCTTCCCATGTTGCAAAACTGCATTCAAGTGTTAAGGTTTATTTTAAGTGGTTAATGGGCTTTCAGCTTTTAATTATTTGTAAATTTCTCATGTTTGACTGGCGAGCTGACTTGACATGTGTATGCAGATAGCTTGAGCTGGGGACAGTCTCATCGCGGTTGCACCAACTGCCCTCGCCATTCTATAAGCAGCTTAACAGTTTGTGATCATAGAAGCACTACATTTAGCTCCGACCTAAATTTAATGGTTTGAATGCATGCTGGCCCAGGCATCCACGTTGATGGAAGTCGGCCAATGCCACCTTAATAAAAAGAACAGAATTCAAACAAGACCTAGACACCAGAGAATATGTGACTCCAGACCTGCCACTTCATCTAATTACCAGGTAACGCTCTATCATTATAATACTGCAAAAACCAATTTCAGAAGAACACGCTCATTCTGTATAATTCATGGAACTGTAATGACTCCAAGCCTGGACATCAATATTATTAATGTTATTATTATTACAGTCTACATTAGAAAGGCATTGCATTAATAGAAAAATACACAAGAGTATTATATATGTTTTGAATTTTTTTTCCCGTTTTCCTTTTTTTCCCTCTAAGGTCTCATGTACACTGCAGCTGATAAACTCACGTTTAGGAGCTGTTCAGCGTTTTTTTTTCAGCAGCCCCTCAACTCTCCCTAATGTTTTCCTATGTGTCCATGTACACATCGTCATTTACAGTCGTTTACAGGCAGTTGAGTTTACATTTGTTTTTTTGAACGCAGAAATCTTGCGTTCAGATTAGATTTTATCAGCGTTTCAAACCGCAAACGCTTGTAAATGCTGCTAACCGCGTTTATAAGCATTTGCGTTTATTTTTTTAAATTTTTTTTAATTCTTCCATTTCCAGATGCTGTCCAGAGCCTTTTTTCATCATGAAAAATGCATGCAAAGCGTTTCCCTGTACTGTACTGGACCTGGTACACCATACTTTGAGATTTTTCATGAAAGAAAATATGTTAGACACTGCTGCAACAATTTCTGCACAGACATGAGTTGAAACACATCCAAACACCACAAAAAAAAAAGAAGACAGCTAATCTCAACAAATACTGCTCTCTCTGCTTCTGCTCTCTCTATTCATCTCAAAATGTCTGAAATAGGTAATTTTTTACTGTTTTTCAGTGCATTTTGGAAGGTCTCCTGAGGTTGTCTTTAAAAAACACTTCTACATGCAAACGCTCATAAACGCGGTATGCAAACGCAGTTAAACAGATGTTATTAAACCTACGTTTTCCAGCAGTCAGTCTCCATTGTTCAGAAGTGTCCCGTGTACATGGTGCCTAAACCTCTAAATAGGAGCAAGGCCACATTTTACAGCGATGCCTTGGTTGTGTGGCTTCTGCAGATATGTGCAATTGTATGCTACAGAAACCTGTGTTCTATTTGAAGGTTTGAATGTTTTGATTCACCAGTCTCAGTTCACACTATTGCAACCTGAAGGTTGCACGTCTTACAGTGTGACTTTGCCAGGCGACTTGAGTACTACTTTGAAGTGACTTTGAAGCAACTCTGAAGCAACTCTGAAGCAACTTTCAGGGAATGCCTGCGTAATCTTCCTGTAATGTCGGATCCAAATCACATCAATATAGATGAGGAATCTGACTTGGAGGCAACTTCTATTAAAGTCTATGGGCCCAGGTTGGATAGACGTCGCCTTGAAGTAGTACAGGAACCTTTTATAAAGTTGGAGCGACTTCAGTTTTGCTAATTAACCTCCCTGGCGGTATTCCCGAGTGTAGCTTGGTGTAAAGTTTCAGTACCACAAGCGGTAACCCCAAGCTACACTCGGGAATACCATGCGGTGCTGCTCCGCGATCCCTTGATCACTTTCCTTGTCCTGTGCTCCCGCGATGTCCCTCCTGCAGTGTCCCCGGCAATGTTCTCCGGCAGATGCCGGCATCTGCCATCTGGGTTCCGTCCCCTGCGAGTGTCGGGACATACGGGGGACGGAATGGCGGGAAATTTGAAAATGACAAAAAGTGACATTCACTAAATACACTAAAATCACATAGTAAAACATTACTGTATCAAACCATTTCACATACATTTTGTCCCGAGTGCTTTGTCCTGTGCCCTGCCTGCATTTTTACTGTTCTTTCTGCCTGGAAACTGAGAAATGTCCATGGCGTCCAAAAAGCGTCCCTTTAGGTCAAAAGCGGTTTTAGACCGGCTAGAGAACAGCGATAGTAAATTAGAACCACTTGCAGAATTGAGTGATAATGATTCGTGGGGAAATTCGTCATCAGACACTGAAAACGATTTTGCGACTTTGCTCAGTGATGTGTGAACTTGGCGCTCTATTGCAAATTTCAGTGTTTTTGGTTTGATTATATTATCGAATTAAATTTATTATTATTATATTATTATTTTTTATGATTATTTATTAAATTATAATTTATGATTTCGTGTTTCAAATTGTAACATACCCGGGATGTTTACTAGACTCTTGTTCGGACAGATTTCAGTGAATTATTCCTAAAAATTACAGGCCTACAATAAAAAAAAACCATATTTCCATGCAAAAAAATGTACCGCTTTGAGCACAGAAATATGGACATAATCAGACCGCTAGGGAGGTTAAGACAGCTCTCATTGACTAACATGGGATTTCACAGGTCATGCGACTTGGGGTCTCACAAGTTGGATCTCAAGTCGTGGCAGTGTGAACCGAGCTTAAGTGTTCATTCACACCATATCCATTGAGCTGTGCTGATCTGCACAAATCAATGCAGGCTCAAGGGCACATAGAAAATTGTTTTCTAAGCGCTCTGTTCACACCACACAAGTGAGGTGGTGTGCCCTGTGTAAAAATGCAGCATGCATTCATTTTTATGCAGGATAAGGCACTTCACCCCATGTCAATGTACTGGCACGCCTCTCAAGAGGCTGCGATGCATAGTTGAATGAAATGTAATTTTGTGACATTTCAATAAAGTTTAAAAAAAAGAAACAGTGTGATGCATTGTAACAACCTTCCCAGCGCGCACCAGTACATGCATTGTATGGTACATAGTGCCTGCGGGCTGATGTGAACAAGCCCTCACTGTCTCGCAGAGTACATTTTGTAGAATTTTGTCATTTTATTCAGCATTTTTAATGTCTCCCTTCTCCTCTATTTGGGGGAAGGGCTTTCATTAAGAGCTCTTTCACATTGGCGGCCTGAGGAGTGTAAAAACAGGTAGCTGAGCCACGATTTTCCTGCTCCCGAACGCCCACTCGAATTTAAAAATAGCTGGAAATACACTAGTAGATTTCTTAGGAAGTTTCGTACAAAAATTCTCAGTACAATTGAATGTCATTGGAAAGTAGTTCAAGATATCATTTGCTTTTAACATTCGATTTTGGAATGAATGGACACCACCGAACGAAAAGCACATACACTGTTAGAAATTCATACATTAGAGAAGAATCTTCCATCCTACTTTCAATTTTTTTCACTGCCGTCAAAAATGAACATTGATTGGACCCCAATGATGATTAGAAAAACAAACAAATGTTCTTACAATGAAAAATGTTGAATGCGATTCTAGAAGAGTATGCCCAGCTTAACATTACTGGCTGTACACATCCCACGACTGAGGCACCACCTGTCAATCTCACCCATTGGGATCAATGGGGCCGCACTGCAACCATGAGCCAAACAATTGGCACACAGTTGTGGTATGGTTCTGCAATGTAAAATAGTAGTTGTTTGGCAATTTTTTAAAAAACTGGCATCAGACAAATGTAGTAGCGCCTCCTAAATTACCCTTCAGCTGCTGCTACACTGTCCTTTAAAAACTGATGCACTACGAATTGCCTTTCTGAGGGTGGGATGCTTACCACTTGTCTGAAAGACCCCAGATTCACACAGAAGTACTGTTCTGTATGGCCATCTTGCCTGGCATTAAACATGCACCCTTTTTGTAGTTTATGACCTGAAAATGTAACTTGTGTAGCATCCTCCTAGGTAGCTAGGGGGAGCTAGTTCATTATTTTTTTTTTCAGTTAGAGGCTGAATAGCAGCCTGGTGAAATAGCCCTCTGGTTGAGAGGCTCTGCAGATCAATTCCCTGATACCTCCCCCTGATCTAGAGACTTGGAGAAGTCTCTAGAATTTATTAGGCGGAGTGAGGAGGAGCTGGTCAGCACTCTCAAGGGACAGCCCTTAAGAGTGGTTGAGCCTGCTCAGCAGCAGGAGAGTTCGGGTGGAAGATGGAAAGAGTATTATGATGTGGAGCCTGGGAGTGGGTCCAGGAGAGGGGTCTACCTACAGGCGGAGGAGCTAGAAGGGAGGATCTCTCAGCCCCATTGACCCCTGAGGAAGGACAGCCTGGGGAGCAAGGAAGGAGCCAGTCCATCATTAGGTCTGAAGGCCACCACCTACCCATAAGCTTGCAGGACAGGACTGTGTGAGTAATCCTACACCCCTGGGCCAGATAAAGGGAAAGGGCATTCAGGTGGGAAACCTTACTAGCCCCCATCTGGGATTTCTGATTTTATGGAAGCAGATTCTGGGTCCTCTTGCCCAGGGATTCCCTCAGGCAGCTGGGTGAAGTGGAAATTTTATCTGGGGTCTGAGGTGGTACTTCAGAAGAGGCTGGATAGCTCTCCAAAAAAGAAAACTCCTCCTGAGCACTTGTACATAGTTTCAGGAAGTTGTCCTCAGTTCAACAGTTCCTTCATCCCATGTATCCCTCATCTCCATCCAGGTTTAAATCCCCTAATGCAATAAAAAAAAACAAGGACTGTTTACTGCAGTGCAAGTCTGGAAGGAAATGTGTGTTGCCTGACTGTGCAGGACTATAGGGGGACCCAAATCTCTAGCGTCTCCTATGGGGGTAGTGCTACATTTGCATTGCTTTGCAACCACATCTTCACATTTCTGTCCTAAGAAAAACTGTTTTCAATGCAACATGTCTAATGATCCTTTAAAATACCATATGCAATGCAAAAAGATCTAGACCACAGGAGCAGAGAATTTCTGTTAGTTCTAAGCAGCTTTAGTAAACACATAATGACCTTAGATTACACTAAATATAGAAAAAAAAAAGTTAGCCTAAAATGACCTGTAAACAGATGCTTGATTCAGTTTTATAAGGAGATTCAGATATTGGATTAGTAGAATAAAAAGTTTATGGAGGTCATATACTACTTTTGGAGATGAAAATGTAGCCATAACTTTTCCTCCATCAAAAGAAAAGTCACATAACAATACCAAGACAACGATAAGAATTATACACTGTGATATCAGATGAACTGTACCTGTCTGAGAATGAAGCTAGTGGAGGTGGTACTCCCATCAGATCTCTTTAATCTACTTCTCCTGGATGTGGTCCCTCTGGACACCTGAGAAACACAAAAATTCCAAAGTTCATCAATCACCAAAATTTTCAAATTGTTGATTCTGTTCTACAATAAATGTGGAATCATGTTATCATTTGATATAAATTTTCTATAAACAGCCTCATTTTTGCAATTGTTGCATTAATTTCAACACCTTGAGTGAGGTCCATAAACTCTTTCTGTTTTGCATATAAAATTGACCAGAGCCCATCTGTACAGGTTGCCCCACTATTGCAGAGGACTGCTCTCTGGGGTTGAATGCTAGGCCACATATCCCTGGGGATCATATACCCTTGCCCATTTTTCTTGGTGAAAGATCTATCTATTCTAGTCTCAAAAATCAGTTCACCCTGAAATATTCCATTTATAAGCGGGCTAACTCACCAACTCTATTACTACTAACTCTATTGTATGGGAGCCCGTTTTTGAAGGTTACGTTTATTTGGGAATGATGCATGATCACCCCCTCCCCCGCTGATGATCTTTCTGGTGGATGACTTACCAATATACCTGGATTGATGACATCTGGTGGCCAACCTGCAGATGACATCCTCCTAATATTACAAGTCCAGAGCACCAGGAGCGGGTCTTAATTGCTCCATGCGCATTTATTGCGCTATCTGGTTAGTGCATTATTTGTACAATCACGAGATCACAAGAGTCACGAATTTCTTTGAACATGGATTATTGGGACAATTGCCCCTATCACTTTATCGCACCATGCAATATGGACTGAGTTTTTCATGCAGTTATGCTGTTTATGTTCTGATTTTCTGCTTGTTCATATTTATTTTATAAGCGCTGCATATTTTATTTTTATGTTTGTATTTGGGTCCCAAGGTTACCTTTTATGCTAGCTGCTTCGCTTATATGTTCCCAGCGCTCTATTACCTACTTATTCATAGGAACTCCTATGGTTCCTCTTTTCTCTATACCTGTGCGTATTGGAATATTTAATCTGCCATAATGGGAGTGATAGGTGGTGGAAGGAAAGAAAATTGTATCATCTAAGGCACGGGTGTCAAACTGGCGGCCCTCCAGCTGTTGCAAAACTACAAGTCCCATGAGTCATTGCAAGATTGACAGTTACAAGTATGACTCCCAAAGGCAGAGGCATGATGGGACTTGTAGTTTTGCAACAGCTGGAGGGCTGCCAGTTTGACTCCCCTGATCTAAGGTCTTCCTTAGCTTTGAATTGTTTCCTGATAAGGTGGTACCACCAGTCCTCTTGTAGAGAGGCCAAGCACACAGGGAGGCCGGACAGCAGTGGGAATCAGTGTGGCGAAGATGGGGGGGGAGCAATTACAGAATGTCTGTGTCTCTCCCTGCAGCAGCTCAAAGCCAGTTTCTCCCCCTCTCCTGCTGCCAGACACAGAGCATTGTTCTGTAATTGCCCCTGCCCTGCCACAAATCCCCCTTTCTGTCCTGCCTACATCTGGCTCCCCCCTTTGTGCCTGGACTCCCCTCCTGCAGCTCTGCTGGCTTCCCTGTACCACCGGTTGCTGCGGGTACACAGGGAGATCTTCAGAATGGTGAATCGTGGAAAGGGAAGGTACATCAGTCATTTACCTGCCCCTTCCTTTAGTGGATGAACACAGTGATTGGTACCGATCACTCATGCATCCTTTGATAACTGAGCATAATAAACTGTGTTTACTATGCTTCAGCCTATGAATGAACAGGAGCCTCTGTCTCCTGTTCATTCATCTTCAGTGCAGCTGAGGCTGCAGAGAAAGGAATTGAAATCTGTGTCCTCAATTTCTTTCTCTGTCTCTCAGGTGAGCTGTCAGGGGTCTATTAGTATCTAAATTTCTCACCCAAGCCCCTCTAAGAGCGCTACAAAAAAAATGTTTTATTTTACAATTAAAATAAAATATTTAAAAAATGAAGGGCTCATTCACACGGGTTCTCTGGCTCACACATTGTGAATGAGCGGTTTGCTGGAGCCACGTGTTACTCTATGAGGATGCAGCAGCTGTATGAACACAGCTACAGGCCCTAATTTGACAAGTGTGCAGGTGCAGGTGAGTGGCCCCAAATACACACAGTCTGTGTTCGGGAGCCATACACCTACATCCACACGCCTGTCAAATTAGACTGAATTCATACAACTGCTGCGTTTCTATAGTGTAACATAGGCTGCCTGTAAATGGTCACATTTAAAAAACAAAAACACCGATTCACACTTTACAGGCCACAGCACCTATGTGAATGAGCCCCAATACCTCATTTACACACAGAGCTCTGTTTATTAATTCAATACAATTTTATCTTCTAGATTTAGCAGGAATTTTGTAAGTTATGTTATGTTTGTGTCCTCTAATAACAAATTCTTTGTATTTTTAGTGAAAATATTATTTTGATATTTTCGGGGGGTAGCTGTCAGGTGGGCTGTACAAGGCCCCATGATTTCTAACAGCAGCCATGCCTGTGTCCTTGCGGTGACAGACGGTTTACAATACAGTAAAACATCTGTCACAGCATATAGTGTGAATTAGCCCTTAAAGTGGTTCTAAAGGCAGAGGTTCTTTGGTTCTAAAGGCATTAAGATAAAAGACCTTCTGTGGTCAGTCACCCCCCCCCCCCTCCAAATATTTACATGAGCCCAATCTCAATCCACCAGTGATGTGCCCAAGAACAGCAACACTGCTCTCTCCCTTTCTCCTCACTGGACATAGAGGCAGCAGGGGAAGCCATTGGCTTCTGCAGCTGTCAATCATACTTAGTGAGAAGGAAGCCAGGGCAGGGCCGAACCACGCTATATGTGTCAATAGACACGTGCATCCTGGCTCGGGATTAAGCCCGCACAAGTGCCTGCATAGCAAGCAGCTTGCTATAGGGGCACTTGGAAGGGAGGAGGAGCCAGGAGTACCAATGGGGGACCCCAAAAGAGGAGAATTGAGGCTGCTCTGTGCAAAACACTGCACAGAGCAAGTAAGTATGTGATGTATCTTTACAACCACTTTAACCACAAGGGAAGATCATGAAAAAAGGTATTTACCTTATCATTTTTTGCAAAAAGCATGGCTAGGGTTGTAGTGTTCTCTAGTCAGTGCAGTTGCCAGCTTAAAATTGTTTAGCCCTGACGTCTGCTTTAAATGTTTCTCTTTTTGTATTTTAGTGTAAGCTCTTATCATGCATCACAGAGAATCTCCCAAAACTGGGCTTATCCAAGATAATGATTATAGCATACTGTAATGACAGTCTACTAATGTGAAAAATATTGCATTCTGATAGCTGTATGTGGGTACTACATCTAATGATAGTATTCATTATAGCAATTTCTTCTTTTATTTCACATGCCTTTATATTTTTATTATAGATACACGAAGACCAAGCTGGCCAGCCAAAGTGACAGAGTTTGGGACGAACTATTATACTGACAATGATGCTTCATCAATTATAGCTAGAGTTAAAAAAAAAAGTGTGAATACTAAATACTATCATTATAAGTATTAATCACTTACGGTTATCAGAATGCAATGGGGGGAATTTACTAAAACTGGAGCAGATGGAATCTAGAGCTGCTGTGCATAGTGACCAATCAGCTTCTAACTTCAGCTTGTTCAGTTAAGCTTTGAAAATGAAAACTGGAAGTGGATTGGTTGCCATGTACAGCTGCTCCAGATTCTGCCTCCTCCAGTCTTAGCAAATTCCCCTCTATGTTTTGACAATAGTGGACAAAATGATTCAAATCGTGCAGAATTACAATGAAATAATTGTTGCCTTTACAGGGGTCACCTATTCTTTGTTCGAAGAATCATGGGTTACCTAATAACTACACTCTCTTGGCCTCAGAGACTTTGCTCTCTCCTGGCTCTCTTCCTATCTATTGCAGCGCTCCTTCAGTGTTACCTATAACGCTGCCACCTCCCCTTCACTCCCCCTCTCTGTTGGGGTCCCTCAAGGCTCCGTCCTCGGGCCCCTTCTCTTCTCTGTCTACACCTCCTCCCTTAGCCTCTCACGGCTTCAACTACCACCTCTATGCCGGCGACACGCAAATCTATCTCTCAACCCCCCACCTCACCACCTCAGTCTCTGCCAGAATCACTAGCCTACTGAACGACATATCAGATTAGATGTCACTCCACTTCCTCAAACTGAACCTTTCCAAAACCGAGCTCCTAGTTTTCAACCCCAGCCCGCCCCCCCCCCCCGACTTCTCCATCACGACCAACAATGCCACCATCAGTCCCACCCCGCAAGCCAGGGTACTAGGTGTCATCCTAGACTCCAATCTGTCCTTCCAGCCCCAGGTCCTATCGCTGACAAACTCATGTAGACTCCACCTCCGCAACATCTCCAAAATCCGTACGTCCTAACCTCGGAAACTACTAAGCAACTCATTCACTCCCTTATCATATCACGACTTGACTACTGTAACTCCCTCCTCACTGGCTTACCTCACCACAGGCTATCCCCGCTTCAATCTATACTGAATACCGCTGCCAGACTCATCCACCTTACCAACCGCTCCGTATCCGCCACCCCCCTCTGCCAATCCCTCCACTGGCTTCCGATTGCCCAACGGATAAAATTAAAAATCCTAACGCTGACGTACAAAGCTGTCCATAACACTGCCCCAAATTACATCACCGACCTGATATCCAAATACCACCCAAAACGTACTCTCCGCTCCTCACAAGACCTCCTCTCTAGTTCCCTGGTCTCCTCCTCCCACGTCCGCCTTCAGACTTCTCCAGGGCTTTCCCCATCCTCTGGAACTCCCTACCCCAATCCATCAGATTATCACCTACTCTCCTCTCCTTTAGGCCCACCCTGAAAACCCACCTCTTCAGGGAAGCCTACCCCACCCTCAGCTAATTGCCGATCTCCTCCACTCTTCCTACCACTCCATCCCCCACAGCTATCCCTCCCGTACCACTATCCCCTCCTTCCTAGATTGTAAGCTCCAAGGAGCAGGGCCCTCGACCCCCTCGTGTATCACATTGTATTGTTATTGTACTGTCTCATGTATTGTCTCCCATTGTAATGTAGCGAACTGTTGGCACTATATAAATACTGTATAATAATAATAATATCTGACAGAGGCTGCCTTGTCCACTGCCTGAGCTCTCATGCTATCTCTAAGCTCCTGAGAGTACATGACAGTGTCAGATAATAGACCCCCCCCCTAGTTATAGTGGTTGTAAACCTCACACATGAAATATGAACAAAGCATATCCCTCTATAGTGTGTACTTGTCTCCATTAAGAGCACTTAGGGCTTGTTCACACTTGACTTCTTCCCAAACACCCCTATATCGTTTGACAGGCGTTAGAAAGGTGTTTGGGGAGCGTTTTTAACACTCCCCAAACGCCCTATATGTGGTTTTGAGGCATTTTATAGGTTTTTTCCAAGTGTAAAACCACTCCACAAATGCCTATAATGAAGTTAAAGGTATTAACGCCCGGCAAAGCCTCGCAAACACCTGCCAGGCATTTGAAGAGCGTCACCATAGACTTGAATGGGAGGCATTGAAAGGCTTCAACTCCTCCTGACTTGACATGAGGCATCAAATTTGCCGTGATGCTAACGCTTCAGTGTGAAGAGCACGGTGTGCTGCCTATATGTATAATTTTCATAGGTGTTTGAGGAGTGTTAAAAATGCCTCTCAAACGCCTGCAAAATGCCTGCTAGTGTGAACCCAGCCTTAGTGTCATTTTTGTCTGCTGCTTCATTCCTCTGCTATGAGCATGAGTCACTTCGGAAAAGTTTTCCTGACACCAAGAGAAAAATGGTGACAGGGGAGAGACCTCCAGCAGAGTGACAGCCTCAGCTCTGTGCACTGTATAAAGGAGAGGGGGGTGTCTCTTCCCTCCAATCAACGCTCAGAGTTGTCCTCATTGAGCTCTGCAGAGTGTAATTTCAGCTCTCCACCCCCTTTTTCTGATATCTTAGACAAGCTTTATAAATTCAGCAATTTGAATGGATGTAGAGAAGGGATGACTGCAGATAAACAGGTACAACCTATGTAGGTTGATTTGTTTCATTACTATGTATTACCTGAGGACAGTCATGTCACTGGATAAATGTAAGGGTTTACAACCAGTTTACAAGTATTGCAGACTTAATCTTCAGATCTTGCATATCCTCCATCGTGACAGTTGTTTTTAATGTTCCTCTTGCCATCTACATAAGGCATAAGTGCAGTGGAAAGGAGGGTGAGTTTTATGGGCCATACACTGCACACATGCATTCATGGGCGGCCGAGGTTTCTCTACTGATGCATAGTGACCGAGCTGTCAAAGACAACTCCCGGTCTCTAGTAATGATCGGGAGCTGGCAGGACCAGCTCCTGATCATGTGACCACCGTGACAGCCGATCACATGATTGGGCAGACCTTCCCGCCCTATGGGTGTAAATGCCCAGTTAAAGGGATGTATATAAACATGCATACTCTTACGCTGTGTCCATGTTCATTTTTAGAACATCACATAAAAAAATAAGCACTTTGCTGTGTATGAGCCCATGGGCTTAGCACACTCTTTCTACCCCATGGGTCAGGGAGCCCCCAGCAGTCACTAGTTGTGCACACTGGAGGCCCTGTGTTGACAAACAAGTGCAAAATAAAATGTAAAAGTATAGACCCGCAATTACAAAGAAACAGATATAAAGCTCAATAGCATAGACATATCGGGATGTTTTTACTAAAGGTAAATAGACTGTGCACTTTGCAAGTGCAGCTTCTCTAGAGCTTAATCAATGAGATGAAGCTTCACTTTGAAAAGAATAACCAATCACAAGCAAGGTAAATAAACTGCATTTTTGCTTGCACACGATTGGATGGTGGAAGTCAGCAGAGCTTCCCCTCATTTACTAAGCTCTGGAGCAACTGCACTTTCAGAGTGCACAGTCTATTTGCCTTTAGTAAATCCACCCCATCATATCTAAGTATGTAGTCATTTCTGGTCCTCTAAGTATTTTGAAAAAGCTTACAAGCAAAATAGCCAAGAAAATATTATTATATTATTGTTATTATTATTATTATTCGGGTATAACGCCAACACTTTGCACAGTGCTTCAGAAAATAGATTGCAAGCTCTCAAGAACAGGGCCCTCTGAATGCTCTTGTATTGAATAGTTTTGTAACTGTATTGTCTCCCTTTATTTTGTCGCTATATAAATCCTGTATAATAATAATGAGAATAATAATATGATAGTAATAAAGGGGGCAGTACAGCTACCATAGGATTCAAGACAGAAGGAAGGGTGAGGAGGGCCCTGCTCTTCAGAGCTGACAATCTTTGTTTGCCGCCATGCTTAAATCTGTTCGGAACCTACTCAAAGTACATCCTAGTTTTTCTCGAAGAGACAGGGAGTTGTACCTGGAAGATTGGAGTGTGCAGAGCCTCTGATATCCCGTTTTTTGGGTAGGAATTCCTGGACATGACTACAAGGACATGTTCCTCTCAGCCCAAGGGTTGCAGGGGGACCTCAAAACCCGATCACCAGAGCTCATCAGGTTTCTGATGTGACCTGTCCATCATCTGAGTCTTCTTCAGGGACGTCATCCTCACCACAGCTCCAGAATCCTCATCCCAGAGAAGCAGAAAGAACTGACCAGCCGCACGTCTATGTCACCAGACCCAAGTCTGGTCATCAGGTCCACAATGCAGCCTCAGATGACATCTGTCTGGAAGCCCTTCAGAGCTTGTAAGGTGCTTGCAGGCTGTGACCTACCTCTCAAGGTCTTCCTGGAAAAAGAGGAGATGTGGACTGGCAATCTCGAAATGTGAATTAAAAAACGACAATCTGATAGGCTGACGTTTCTCCCAGGACCTGCCTTAACTGAAGAGATGTGAATTAACCTTTCAAGCCCCTGAGAGAATTTATTCTTTTTTATTTCTTCTTTTCATTTGTTTTTTTTTTCTCGGCTGTGCCTGCTCTAGTTGGCTTGGCTGTACTCCCACCCTGCTTCCTCGGTGCTGCAATCCGCTCTGCTCGTGATTTTTGATGAACACTCTAGGGGTCTGTGTGCTCAGATGATTATTTTAGGAACGCTTTGCATGAAATGCTGGCAGTAGCTTTTCACAAGGCATTGCCATATGTCCTCCGCGCATCACTGTGCACTGTAATCTTCCACTTTTCTTGGGGACATTGTGTGCAGGATCCTATCTGCACACTTTGTATCAGGTTCAGTGATTTCTCTCCCTCTTCCTCTTCTCTCTCTAAACCGGCGGTACTGCACCAAGTTTAGCTCAGCCCTGGAAGACATCCAGATAATTGGTACCTTGATACAATTTTGCATTGTCACTATTCCTAGAGTGCACGCTTTCTTCACATTGAACACAAATCCAGCCTTACCTTTAGTCTTGCACTGTTGTACTCTGATTTCACTGCACACTGTGAGCTTCTCACAGTGTGCATTAGCAACTGCAGCCAGCAAGTTAGGTAGAGTCCACCTCATTTCCTGGCTGGAGGATGCCCAGTGTCATCTAGCGCTTTCCTTCCAGGTCTGGCTGTCCCTGGCCTGCCCTTGTAATTCATTGGAACTCAGTTCTGTCAATCATGGAGGCTCAGAATCACATACGGTAGTCTACCTAGGAACGTCCGCTCCTCCAGACTAACATCCACCTATCAAGGCTTTTTGATATTTGTATAACTACCCCCAAGATCCATCCCACTGCTTACATCATGGCTGGGGACACTTAAGAGGAATACTGAGATAGGATGCTGTGATGTTTTCAAGAAGCTCTGTACAGCACTCTAATTGCACCTCTCACCAGCCATGATCTGCCAGCAATGCATAGAGAAGCAGAGAGACTCAGTCCTGTCTAAAATAAGGCATGCTGTGAAATCAGAAAGATTTTATTTAAAGAGATAATCAGATAAAAATGTTTTTTACCTTAATGCCTTCCTCTGTGTCCCCCCCCCCCTTCCCTGTGTGAAGGGGAAGAGAGTGGAGAAAAGATCCAGCACTGTGTATGGCTGCATCTCTTCCCCCATCTCTTCTTCTTCACACAGGGACTCGAATAGCAGCAGGAGCCATTGTTGTGAATCAAATGCAGTAAGGAGGAGCTGGTGGATGGGGCTAAGACCCACTGTGTGAGCTTGGGAGTGAGCAGCCACCGTGTACCGCAATAGCAAACAGATTGCTATGGGGACACATGAAGAAGAGGCGGAGCCAAGATCTCCAATGGAGGATCGGGGCCGCTCTGTCCAAGACTGCACAGAGCAGATGAGTATAACATGTTTGTTATTTTAACGTGTAACTAAACCCACAGCAGTAAAATCAGTCTGTATATGCAGTAAAGCATGCTTGTTATACTCACTGTGGAACCTAAGGGGTTAATCCTCTGCATTGTGTAAAAAGGCTGTTTGATCCTGTGTTCTCTGCCCCTCCTCTTGTTCAGATGTCCACCTGATAAGACAGACTGGATCCGTAGCCGTTCTGCACATGCTCAGTTTAGTGTGCATTGCTAGAGAGGGTTTTGTTTTCTTGGGAGAGTGCATGTGATCAGCACAGGGCCAATCAGGGGGTTTGCATCCTCCTAGAGCAGAAAGAGAACTCCTCTGACAAGCTTTAACATGTGCTTGGCTGGACACTGATAGAAGTCATAAGACTGCTCTAACTGCTGATAAGAAAAGGTATTTAGCAGTTTATATTTACTATAATAATTGCATTTCCATGTTGTGTATTGTGGGATACCAGATATAGTGAATGCAGGGTCCTGGGTTAAATAACACATTATTATTTTTTTTTTTTAATTGACTTTAGTAACACTTTAAGGCCCTATGCACACTGGACTTTTTGCTATTTCTCCGAGACCAATTATTATTATTATTATTATACAGGACTTATATAGCGCCGTCAGTTTGCTCAGTGCATTACATTATGGAGGGAGACAGTACAGTAACAATACAGTTCAATACAAGAGGGATTAGAGGGCCCTGCTCCTTGGAGCTTACAATCTAGGAGAGAGGGGATATAGGTACAAGAGGTAATTAGCTGTGGGGGATGGAGTGGTAGGAAGAGTAGAGAATTCCAGTATTTAGCTGGGGTCAGGGTAGGCTTCCCTGAAGAGATGGGTTTTCAGAGTGCGCCTAAAGGTGAGCAGAGTAGGCGATAGCCCGATAGATTGGGGTAGGGAGTTCCAGAGGATGGGTGAAGCCCTTGAGAAATCCTGGAGATGAGCATGGGAGGAGGAGACAAGGGAGCTAGAGAGTAGGAGGTCTTGCGAGGAGCGTAGAGTATGGTTTGGGTGGTATTTAGAGACAAGGTTGTTAATATAATTAGGGGCAGAGTTATGAACGGCTTTATACGTCAGTGTTAGTGTTTTGAATTTTATCCGTTGGGTAATTGGAAGCCAGTGGAGGGATTGGCAGAGAGGGGTGGTAGATACAGAGCGGTTAGTAAGGTGAATGAGTCTGGCAGCAGCATTCATGATGGTTCAATGTTTAAAAAAATATCTTAAAACAAAGTATTTTTGGAAAAAAAACAAAATATAACTAGCAGGGCTATATCAGAAAAATTGGAAATAAAAAAATTAACTTGTATACCTTATCATAAACTTTAACATATGAAATATATACTCAAACGTTAATATGTGTTAAATAACTGATAAACAGCCCAACAGTATACACAGTGGTGCAACCACAAATACAATATTTTACATTTTCACAACACATTAAAGTGCTCCAATGCTTGTGTACATAAATTAATACTACTGCTCCAAGACCACAAGTTTTGAGCACCAAAACACTCATGCTTGCACCCCAGTCTTTGCACTTGTGGAGTGAATGCCTTGCCCAGTGGCAGCAGGAGTAGAGTGGAACGAGAATAACAGCACAGGACAGTCAAACCAAGACAGGTAACTCAGCTAGAGATGCCAGACATTTTTTTCCACTGACTACCAACACTGGATATTTTTTTCTACAACTGGTCCCAGACATTTTTTCCTTCCCCTAATCATTGATGCCAGGTATTTTTTTCTACCACTGACCACCTACACCAGGATTTTTATCATTACTGATAAAAGGCTATTTCGTCCCCCCACTGACCACCAATTCCAGACAGTTTTCTCCCACTGACACCAAGCCCTTTTCCCTCCCATTGACTACTGATGTTGTATAAAGAGAAAACAGGTGGCGCACACACCTAGTGCATTATCCAAGGTTTATTGTAAAGAGTAAAAAATAATAAAAACAAAACATACTCACAAACGAAGCATGTATCTAAAAGGCATAGCAAAATGACGATGGCCACAATGGCATCACCAGCAAGGCTCCCACTTTTCATCCATTACACATCTGCATCAGAGGCTGGTCCCCGAAACACGTGAGCCATTTGACTGCACTGACAGTGAGGACACCTTGCCTGCCGTTGTGGCCATCGTCATTTTTCTATGCCTTTTAGATTCATGCTTCGTTTGTGAGCATGTGTTTATTATTTTTTACTCTTTACAATAAACGTTGGATAATGCACTAGGTGTGTGCGCCACCTGTTTTCTCTTTATCCAGTGGCTGATTTCCCCGTCTGAGGAGGGCTGCACCCCTGAAGCATTTCCTGTGGTTTTCGCTGTCCTGATACCCTTGGCTTCCCTTTTGGCTGTGCATATCCTGAGGCGCTGGAGAGTACATACGATATCCGGTTCGGTTACTACTGATGCTGTGCATGTTTGCCTCCCACGGACCCAAGGGTAGGTTTACATCCCACTCACCTGCAATTTCAGGGTATTCTTCCTCCATTGGGTTATTTGTGAGTACAAGGACTGTGGTTTGTGTACAGTGGATACTGCCCTTTCAAGTCATAGTCAATATTTAGTTCAATATCACCATGCCCGTTTTCGTCAGGGCACACTGTACGCACCACAGGTCATAACATGTTCCAAAGTGTCCCTCTTTCCTATATTACAATTTTGGGATGATGCTTCAGTGGGAAGTAGAGGTTCTTGTATCTGATGGCTGACCAGGGCCAAGGCTTAGACTTGAGTGGAATAAGAAGGGATCCTATGTACAGCTAGGGCCTAGGATCCAAGCAGTGCTCCAGGTACTTGCAGATGTCACAGGATATCCATGCTACAGAACCATTGTTACCTAAGAAACGTTTGCAGGGTCAGGTTTATATTAGATCTATACACATATGAAAATCTTCTGGTGACCAATGGATGACTTCATTTTGACATTGCTTGTTTAGTCAATTCTCTACAAACATACCAGACAATATCTTCCACCTATGACAACCTGTTTGTCTACAGCAGTGGTCTCCAAGCTGTAGCCCTCTGCTTGCCTTTTTTTGGTCTTTGGGGCACTATTCCTCCCACTGATACAAGGCACTTTTCTTCCCAATGTTGCCAGCACTGGGGCACTTTTCCTCCCACTGACACTAACGATGGGGCACTATTCCTGCCATTGACTGCCATGATGAGGCGCCATTCTTCAACTGATGCCAAGGATGAGGCACTATTCATCTTACTGACACCAACGACAGGGCCGTATTCCTCCCACTGATACAAGGCACTTTTCTTCCCACTGCTGCCAACACTGGGGCACTTTTCCTCCTACTGACACCAACGATGGTGCACTATTCCTGCCACTGACAGCCACGATCAGGCGCCATTCTTCAACTGATGCCAAGGATGAGGCACTATTCATCTCACTGACACCAACGACAGGGCCCTATTCCTCCCATTGATACAAGGCACTTTTCTTCCCACTGCTGCCAACACTGGGGCACTTTTCCTCCTACGGACACCAACAATGGTGCACTATTCCTGCCACTGACAGCCACGATGAGGCGCCATTCTTCAACTGATGCCAAGGATGAGGCACTATTCATCTCACTGACACCAACGATGGTGCCCTATTCCTCCCACTGAAATCAACAATTGTTAATATTCCTCCCACCAATACCAATGAGGGGGCACTATTCCTCCTCCCACTGACCACAGGTGCTACGACAACCAAGCCTGTACATTGCTTATACATGGGCATTTTCTACTCCCACTAGCCACCGTCTTGCCCCCCCCCCCCCCCGAAGTCTGAAGAACAGTAATCTGGCACTTTGTTTAGGCGGTTAGGAGATCCCTAGTCTACAGGCATATGACCTTCACAGTAGGGTTGCCACCTCATCCCTATAGAACTGAACACCTATTAATTACACAGATTCTGAGGCAAATTTAATGCAGATACGGCACTAAGTGACTTTAATTACCACCTTCATCAGCCACAAAATCTGTGTAATTAATAGGTGTTCGGGTTTTAATGGGATGAGGTGGCAACCCTACTTCACAGATATATCACACTTTTAAAAGTCCCCTAACTAAAAAGTTTGTAAACGAGCAGCTGTCATCTTCTGGCATTTAGGTCAACATGTGACAATCACAGATGAGCAGCTGAAGGAAAATCATTAGACAACCAACTTTTGGTTAGGATTTGGTGAGCTAGTGAAGTACAGCCATGCCAGGATGAAACACTTAGCAGCTAGATGGTGCCGATGAAACTAGGATTTCATGTATTCAGCAAATTTGCACCTTTATCTTTCCTTTTTCTGTAATATATTAGCAAACTAGGGGAAAGGTGGATACGTTTGTAGCTGTTCCTCATCTCACACAGGGAGTTCTTTAGCTCTTTTGCGTCTGAGCAATTTTAGAAGTGCTGAATATTCTTCAGCGCTTGCAGCAAAATTGACTTTGAAGTGATGGTTTCATTAGAAATTGAAATACTTCAGAGAGGTTCTTACTTTTGCAAGTGATCTCCGGGTTCCAAATGAAATAGGCAGGTAGCTGTAGAATTGGTTAACTGAATGTCCTAGGCAGGCTTAGACGATCTGCGACTCTGTGGTTGACCTGAAACTGTAAGTCCCAGCATGTTCTCCGCAGCATTGGACATACCAGTTATGTTTTATTTATCCGTCATAAAAAAACAAACATTTATATTACAAACCATTTCTGACAACTGACTCAGGGAAAGGTTTAGTGTCAACCCGCATCTATTTTAACTCATAATAAGGTAAAGTTCAATCAATTTCAACCCAAGTTGAAGGGTGAAGATTGTATAGCTTCTAGACTAACATTCTCTGGAATTGTGACTTCCTATATCCCTTCCTATGTTTTTATATGGAACTTTATGAAACATTACATGTCTATATCTATAGCATTAAGATTCATTCTTTTAAAAAATTTAACCCTATGGCAAATTCACACCTACAGTGCTGTGAAAAAGTATTTGCCCACTTTCGATTTTTTTTGCATATTTGTAGCGCTTAAATGATTCAGTTTCAATATTACACAAAGATAACCTGAGTAAATACAGTTTTGAAATGATGATTTAATTCAGGGGTCTCCAAACTTTCTAGACAAAGGGCTAGCTTCCTATTCTTCAGACTTTAAGGGGGGCCAGACAGTGGCCATTGGTAGTAGAAAAGGTCCCGTGTCAGTGGGTGGAATGGTCCCGTGTCAGTGGAAGGAATTGTGCCCCATTGTTGGGGTCAGTGAGAGGAATTGTGCCCTATCAGTGGAGTCATTGGGCCCCATTTTTGGTGTCATTGGGAGAAATTGTGCCCTATTATTGGTGTCATTGGGAAGAATTGTGCCCCATTATTGGTATCAGTAGAGGCAATTATGCCCGAATGTTGGTATCAGAGGATGAAATAGTGCCCCAAGGGCCAGATAAATGCAAGCAAAGAGCTGCATCTGGCCCTCAGGCTGCAGTTTGGGGACCACTGATTTAATTAAGGGAAAAAAACTATTCAAACCTACCTGGCCCTATGTGAAAAAGTCATGGCCCCCTAAACAAAAAACATTGGAATCAAGTGTTTGCGATAACTGGCAATGAGTCTTTCAGATCACTGTAGAGCAGGGGTTGGCACCCATCAATCGCAGTCTACCTGTCGACCGCGGGTAGGTGACAGGTAGCCCACGAACAGGTCCCTCTCCCCCCCTTTCCTCCAGCCTCCTCTGCTCCTGACATTCTCAGTGCACAGCGGAGAGTGGGAGACAGCATGGCTCAGAATGGAGGGTGGGAGGAGGAGCTGGTCAAATTAATTTTCCATATTAACCCACAGGTGATTGGTTGCTAGAACTGAACTAGCAATGGGGGAAAGGGGGGCAGAGGACACTACTGGGGTGGTGCAGAGGACACTGCTATGGGCAGGGCCACCCCCCCAGCAATGTCCTCTGCCCCCCTTAGATGTGATCCCCCCCCCTTTCCTCCCATGGACAGGTATTTTAAAAATCTGAATTCCCAGCAATTGGCTGGGGATCGGGATTTTTCTGCCCCCCCCCGGTGCCATAAGGCAGCTTCCCATGCAGCCTTATGCTGGCACCCAGCTTAGGCAGCTGCCATAGGGCACCAGGGTAGCTGGGAGGCATTAAAATCCCAATCCCCAGCCACTTGCTGGGAGTTCAGATTTTTTAAAATACCTGCCTTCCGACTATACCCAGTATTGTCCTCCTGGAGCAGCTGAAAGCTAACATCTCATCCTCTCCCTCCCACCAACGTACAGCTGCTGCAGGATGAAAATCCAGGGGATTGGTTCTAGTAAATGCCCCCCCACTGCTGCTTCCACCCTTGTTCCTCCTTTTTTCTGCTGCCTGGCCCTTCCCTCAAGTGCTCCCCTTTCAGCAGAGCTCCTAAAGAAATTGCGAAAAATAACAACAAATAAAAAATGTAAAAATAAAAACTACTGACACCATCCACTGCCCTACTGATACTTTACTTATATCCAAGTGAAAGTTATAACACCAACATGTCAGAAAAAGATAAAAACAATTTCAAAAACATAATCACTGAGTTGGAAAAAGTGTCAGTATTTTGTTGAACCACCTTTTGCTTTAATTACAACCTTTTAGTCTGTTGGGGTACTTCTCTACTAACTTTGCACATCTAGACTTTGCAATATTTGCTCGCTCTTTTTTGCAGAACTGCTCAAGTTCAGTTAAATGTGATGGTGACCATTTGTAGACAGCAGTCTTCAAGTGAATCTACAGATTTTCAATGGGGTTTAGGTCTGGGTTCTGACTAGGTCATACAAGGCGATTCACCTTTTTCTCCTTCAACCACTGTGTGGTCTTTTTTTTCTGTGTACTTTGGGTCATTATGTTGGAAGGTAAACCTTCTACCCATTGACATATTTCTGGTAGAGGGCAGCAGATTCCCTCAAGAATTTGACGGTATTTTGCCCCATCCATATTTCCTTCTATGTTATTTGGATGGTGAGCTGTATTGGATTTCCGCCAGACATATCGTTTAGTGTTGAGGCCAAATAATTACATTTTAGTCTCATCTGACCAGAACACCTTTTTTCATGTGGCCTCAGAATCTTCAGTGGTGACTGCATGTGGCCTTTCTTGAGGAGTAGCTTTTCCCTTGTAACCTTCCCATACAAGCCACATTTGTGGAGATTGTGTGATATTGTTGTTACATGCACACTATGACCACTCTTTGTTATAAATTCATTCAGAGTTGCTGTAGGTCTCTTGGTAGCCTCTCTGACCAGTTTCCTCCTGGCTCTTTCATCCCGTTTGGATCGACGTCCTGATCCAGAGGGGGGGTCTGTGTTTTACCAAATACCAACCACTTCTTAATAATAGACTTCACTGTGCTTGTCCACAACTTTAGCCTGGAGATCTTTTGACAGTGCCTTGCCAACCATAGTTGTTTGCTTCAGTTGCACTATCAGGGACTGCAATGCTCCAGGAAAGCTCTTTTCATTCTGAGCTAATCAAAATGACCACAGCTGATCACAGTTTATATTTATTCCAGGTACTTATATAGCGCCGTCAATTTACACAGCACTTTACATATATATTGTACATTCACATCAGTCCCTAACCCTCAAGGGGCGTACAATCTAAGGTCCCTAACTCACATTCATGCATACACATACGAGGGCCAATTTTGACAAGATCAAATTCACCTACCAGCATGTCTTTGGAGTGTGGGAGGAAACCGGAGTACGCGGAGGAAACCCACGCAGGCACAGGGAGAACATGCAAACTCCACTCAGGTGGTGCTGTGGTTGGGATTTGAACCAACGACCCTAGTACTGCCAGGCGGAAGTGCTAACCATTTAGCCACTGTGCTGCCTTGAAAGTAAATGGCTTTGTGTGCCATTGAGAAGGTGATTAACTACACTTGCTTGCATTTACAAGTCATTTTTTAGAGGGGGGTGATTCTGATTTTGAATTTTTTTTTTTTTTTTCTGACGTGTTGGTGTTAAATCTTTCACTTGGATGTTATAAGTTGCTCTCAGTAAATACAGCTGGATAAATAAAAAAAAACTTTGTCTTCATTTCAGGCTGTAAAACATCAAAATGTGATTCTTGTAAAGATAGCCAGTTTTTGTATATCCACTGTACTTCAATTACTTTCTCACCTGTTCTTGAATTTCTTTAGATCACGGCATGATGTGTTGCTTTTTGGGATATTTTAGTGTGCCTCACTTTGTCAGACAGCTTCTAGTTGAGTGATTTCTTGATTCAACAGGTCTCATAGTAATCAGGCCTTGGTGTGGCAAGTGAAAATTAACTCAGCTTTCCAAACAATGTGGCTAGTCACCACAGTTCATTCATGATTTAGCAAAGGAAAGGGGGGTGGGGCAATTGCTTTTTCACAAAGGGCCAGGCAGGTTTGGACAGCTTTTTTCCCTTAATAAACAAAATCATTTAAAAACTGCATTTTGTATTTACTCAAGTTATTTTTGTCTAATATTAAAATTTGTTTGACGATCTGAATCATTTAAGTGTGACAAATATGCAAAAAAAAAAATCAGGAAGGGGCATATACTTTTTCACAGCACTGTATGTGTTTTAAATTGTTTTTTTTGTGCAGTTTCCAGCAAATCCATCTTCTGTGGGGATAGATGGTACAACATGTAAAATTCATCGAAGAAAAAATTAAAACACAGAGGTGTGAATTGGCCCAAAATGTAATGTGCACCTTTGTGGACCAATAGGAAGATGCTGAAGAGGGCTGGTTCAAGCAAAAAGTCGGTATCTGCATATTTCAGTCCCTTGGGTTTAGGACTCCCACTGGCAGCTCACGAACTTTTGGATAGACTGTGTTTTATAGTCACTGGAATGAGAATAAATATCCAAGGAATCTTCCAAAGGGGACACCTCTTTTGGAGTCAGCTGGCCATATATGAAGTGGATGGAGGATACCTCCCTGCCAGGACATTGCATTTTGACAACAGAACCTGCCACTGCAGAATACGCAGGTGAGTGGGTGCAGCAGCCGCTTGTCCTAAAATTTTCCTATATGTCTTTTTAACACACTGAAGCCAGACACTGATCAAAATTTGGCTGTTTGCTGCTGGCCAGCTAAGTTCACCTTCCGTAACATAGCACACCAATATTCAGGGAGTAATATATTACGAGTGGACCGGACCCCACAACCCCCTGATCCCTGTTGTGACAGCTAGCGGGGGATCTTCTCCTCCCTGCTAGCTGTCACAATTTTTCAAACACGCGTCTGTGAATGAAGTATATGTCTTGATAGCCTTCGTGGCTGTCGGCTTACAGTCCTCAATGCACTACGGCGGTGCTGTGGAGCGCTGTGTCAGTTCATTGAATCTTCCTGTCAGTATATTTGCTTGCCTGTACAGCCCGTACAATGCTTTAGAGGCTCCAGAAACAAAAAATAATAAATGCACATTTTTTCATACCGCAAAAAAAATGTGCATTTATTATTTTTTGTAAAATGGTGAACTTATGCTTTAATAGTTCTTGCACAGTACAGATGTATGAAAATTATTATTATTATTCAGGATTTATATAGCACCAACAGTTTGCGCAGCACTTTACAAAATGAAGGGAGACATTACAGTTACAATTTGGTACAAGAGGAAACAGAGGGCCCTGCACGTTAGAGCTTACAATCTCAGTTCAGATACAGAAAGGTCCTCCATAAAAACACATTTAAGGGCTGTATAGTAAATCCACATGTACCCACGTGTAAAAATTCTTCTAGTTTTTCCTGTTCTGTGGCATACACATGTGTACAGTACAGACCAGCAATATAGATTTTTTTTTTTTAGGGTCTTTATGCAGCGCAACTTTACAGGCCAGTGTGAACAGGCCCATTAAAAACAATGAGCTGCATTTGGATCAATAAAAAACCTTGGAGGTTTTAGGCCTCTGTGTGCAAGGTTGTTAATTTCACTTACAGTAAGGGTGTTCAACCTGTGGCCCTCCACCAGGGAAGTGCACTCCCAGATCACAATCAATGGCTTGCCGGCTCGCCTTCCCAGAGCATCAAAGTACATCAAGTCAGCGCTGGCAGTGGAGGAAGCAGAAGCTACATAAGCCAATGCTTTCTCTGTAGCGCCGACTTCTGTTCCAGGCCGAGTGATACCAAGTGCACTTTGCCTGGAACCTTCTTTAGTAGCCTGGAGAGCGATGCCAGCAAAAGCTGGAAGAGGAAAAAAAAGAAAAAAAGGTCAGTGCATTAAACACATACACTGTACTTTCGTAATGGGCTTTCACACTGATCCGCGGGGGCTGCACCTGCGGCTTTCCTGCAGGTTAGCTGCACTGAGCAATAGATTTCTGTTATATCCTGAATGCAAAAGTTTTGGGGTGCTTACAGAAAGTGCACCACACTCGCAATATATATTAGAAGTCTAAGACAGAGCAGCGAACCCGTAGGAAAGTCACAGGTGCACTGTGCTGTAACTGCGATGTGGGTAAACCGCAGCGCATCAGTGTGAAAGCAGCCATTTAGGGGGCTAAGGACAGCAAGGGCTCATTTACATTTGAAGTTTGGGGGGCAGTAAAACCCCATAGCTGATGTGTTTTTACCACACCCCCCCAACCACTCACACAGCATCAGGGGTCACAATTTCATTTCACTGTGGCCCTTGACCGGTTACCAAATCACTTAAGTAGCCCTTGCTAGTCAAAAGGTTGAGCACCCCTAACTTACAGCATAAACATAGGATTTGAAGACGCAGATGTTCTGGAGGTCCAAGACGGCCTCCTTTACCAGGGATCACAATGAAATTTCAATGAGGGACCTGAGTGCTTGTATAGTGGCCAATAAATGGACTTGGCAGAGTACTGAAGATTATGGGGCAGCAGACGCAATGGTAAGCTCATCAGTAGCTGTTGTAAATAGCAACCATTCTTCTCTTTTAGGACTTTTTCCCATAGGCGTGCTAAAGCCTTTACAGATCACAGAGTGGCCCCATTCACCAGGGCCGAATCTAGGGGGATGCTGGGGTGGGCTGTGCCCCCCAGATTTTAGTCATGCACCCCAGGTCTCAGAGTGTATTCACTGATCCATGAATCAGTCTGATGCAGAGTTGATATAAGAAGGCACTGTGATGGGGACAATCCATGTAAGGGGGCACTGTGATGGGGACACCTGATGTAAGAGGACACTCTGATGGGGATAACTAATAAAATGTAAGGGGGCACTCTGATGGGGACACCAATGTAAGGTGGCACTCTGATGTGAGGGGATACTCTAATTGGGACCATGATGTATGGGAACACACTGATGGGGATCCTGATATAAGGGGGTACTCTGATAGGAATCTGAAATAAAGGGGTACTTTGCTGAGGACTTCTGATATAAATGGGGACATCGGATATAAGGGGGCACAGGCTCCGTTTAATCACCTTAATCCATTGACAGCTAATACAAGTGTTTTCCAGGTTGTGACACTGTATGACATACTGTCAGTGACTTGCACATTGCTGTCATTATGCCCCGACTTTTATTTACTGCACCCCCAAATCAGAGACTAGCTCTGGCCCTGGTGTACACCGCTGGCTGCTGTCTCTGCAGCTAAAGCAGGTAACGTGGGGGGGGGGGGGGGGCGGTAGTTTATTAAGAACTACAAGCTGACAGCCGCTAAGGCTTGTAGTCTCATTCAGATGACTGACACAGCCATGTGGGCGGAGCTGTGCATGGCCACAGTTTTTTTTTTAAAATTTGACAGCTAGCGAGGAGAGAGAAGATCCCCCGCTAGCTGTCAAAGCGGGGATCGGGGGGGGAGCAGGGGGCGGTCTGAACGTAGCATGTTACACTCTGAACATGGGTGTAATGTTACAAAAGTTGAACTTCTCCTTTAGCCTGGGTTCACATATATGCACTGTGGTATACCAATTTCTAAAATATTAGTGCAGCGCTAAAAAATGCATGTCTTAAATTCCGTAAACGCATGTGACTTAAACACATATGTCAGTAAAGTGCTGAAAGTGCAATATTAATATAACTAGTTCAAGATGACATAAAATGCAATAAAATAAAATAAGTTCATCAGAGCATTTGTGAATTTAAAACGTCTCTTGTGCAAAGATATCAGCTGAAGAAATGCCTATGATTGGCACGTGAAGTTATCCATGAAGAGTAACTGTGCAAAAGCTTGTAAAAGGAAATCCCCCCTTGGTATGGATGTACACTCACCAGACCATAAATTACAATGCGCATTGATTATAATACATCACACATCTGCGGGTGCAGCAGTATGCTGACAGCTATGGGGTCATCCGTCAGGGTGGGTGCCTGGTGGTCTTGGGGGGAATTAGCTCAGGCACAGGAGCCAGAAAGGTGCTTATAATGTAGTATTTAAGGTAATAATAGCAAGTAACATAAAAAGGTATCCACGCGGAGTAATAAAATAAATGAAGTACCAAAATGGCCACCGCTCATCAGTAGCGGCAGCTAGAAGTCAGTAATAGGGCTCCACCCAACGTGTTTCGTGTAATAACACATCCTCAGGGGTACACCCATTGCTGACATCTTTCAAAACCCCCCTTATATAGCTCGCAAGGTTCCAAAAGACCATGAGGTGACCACAACCATTTTGCCGGTGATCCGTGGTCACATGACAACAGCGGCCATCTTGCCGGAGTCTGAGCCGGGTTAGATGGCAGCCATTTTCTTGGAGGGGATGGTGTATTATCACAAGAGTGAATGTGAGAACTGGGACCAAGGAGAATACCTGCTCTAAACCTCGGGGGAAAAGAATATCTTCATAGAAAAGTAAAATAAGGGCACATAGAATGTGTCAAAAATGGGATTTTTAAATATGTATTATAACGATGTCAAATGTAACCTGATGGTAACCCCTACTATGAATAAAACATAATGACATACTGAATAGTAAAATTCACAGAATAATGTAATCTGCTTATGGTTTAACCAAATACCCTAATATCTATATAAAGATAAGATATATAAAAAAAAAATAAAAGGGTTATCAGAACTATAAATACCAAATGCACAAAATAAATATATAAACGCATAAAATAGAGGGGAAAAAAATACAGCGTGCATAAGATGAATATGAGTGACTGTATAAAAATCCTTTTAAAAAGTTGTGACAATACTATAAAAAATTAAGAGTATAAAATATGCGGAAAAATGCATATATAAAAATAGTAATAATGATGGATTCTATTTTGATCCCAGATATTCGTTAATAACATTCGTAAAATGAATATAAAATGTTAAAAATGGTATACCGCATGTGATTCGCACAGGAACCGCACCACATTCCTGTGCAAATCACATGCGCTTTGTGTGCGGTGCGATTATTTCAGGTACTTATATAGCGCTGTCCATTTACGCAGTGCTTTACATATATATTGTACATTCACATCAGTCCCTAACCCTCAAGGGGCGTACAATCTAAGGTCCCTAACTTACATTCATACATACACATACTAGGGACAATTTGGACAGGAGCCAATTAACCTACCAGCATGTCTTTGGAGTGTGGGAGGAAACCGGAGTACTCGGAGGAAACCCACGCAGGCACAGGGAGAACATGCAAACTCCAGGCAGGTGGTGCCGTGGCTGGGATTTGAACCGACGACCCTAGTACTGCCAGGCGGAAGTACTAACCATTTAGCCACACATTTTGTATGGCTCTAATCGCACTAAAAAATGTGCAGGACCCTTTTTTGGTCCGCACTAGAATTGGATTGCATGGGTATTCACAGCTATGTGATCCAATTCTGCACATCGCACTGCGTTTTGCAGACCGAGTTCGGGGTGTTGTACACACCCGCATCGATTCGCATGAACGGGGTGCGATTCTGATGTGGTGCGGAATTCGCACAGAAAACGCTGCAAGTTTCACACCGCATCAGTGTGAACCAGGGCTCAACAAAAGAATGATGTAGGCATGACAGACACCCAGTAAAGAGTCAAAACCGCTTTGGCAGCATTTTTTTTTTATTTGGAAACAATCCTGAAAATAAATATAACAATTTAGTATTGTGCAAGGAAGAGAAAGTAAGCAAACATCCCAGGGACACCATGAAAACTGCAGTAGCAAAGGATAAAATAATTCTTACATTATCTACAGAATATCATTCAGATCATGTGAACAAATTACGAGTTTTACATTAACCTCCAAACATCTTCATATATGACTCAACAGTGCTGCCATATATACAAATGTAGCAGTTCTCCCTTCCAACGTGAACTGCGTTACACAGCTGTGTATATAAAACCTCAGATAGACATCTCTCGAGCACAGGTGATAGACTATTCTCCGGATGTTGTTGAACAACATCTACCAGCATGCCATGATAACTGCTTATAAATAGCAGCTGGATACACACATTACAGCCAGCAGCATCTATATACACTATACATTTTATAGATCATAAACTAGATTTGTTAATAAATGCACTGAATCAAGATTGGCTCACTCTTAAGCATTACTTTAGGGTGCGCACAGACTGGTATTTGGGATGCGTTCCTTGATCCACGATTAGTAAACGGTCACAAGGCACATGGAACAAACCACAAAGACCATTTATCTATAGTAAACACGTGTGTCCATACATAATCCATACATGATGCTCTATGTGGAAAGGGAGTCCCATAAAAAGACTGTCAGAATTCAAATACTGGAGCTGCCTTTGCTTTCATTTTTGAAGGGGTAGGCTCTGGGTGCTTTCATCCTTGGTGTTCTTTCACTGACCCCAATAAGTGGATGGTGGGGGATATTGTGATAGCGGATGTGAATTATACTTCGTTGGAGGTCAGCAACTCACCAAGTAGCATAGGAAGGATCAGACAGCACTGCCAGCTCTCATTTTGCTATCCTGGCAGATTTTTAAAGAGCTAGTTCACATTTTTTTAAAAAAATATCAATTATTGGCCCCTCCCATATTTCTGTTTAATATTTTGCTTGTTGCTGAGAAAGATCAATGTATAAATGGAGCTTTAATGTGTGATTAAATGTCTGCTGTCATCTAATTCCAAACTAAGGGCTCACCAATATAACAAATACATGAAAACAGTGGAAGTACCTAAAATGTACCTGCCTCCGAACGACAGATAAGATTTTACATGTTCTTAAGAAGCAGTAAAATTGCTTGAAAACAAGTCATCACTGACCTCAATAGTTGCATGTACTGTGAAGTAGTTAGTTCCTAAAATTACGCATGTTAAAGATGGGTTTCAGTCAGTTTCAAACAGCTTGCAGCAGTACATTAGATCACTGGCAAGCTACCAATGTATTTCTCCAAAATGCTTATAGCTGCAGAAGTGAGTGAGGGCTTGCTTTAAAAAGGAGAAGAATGGACAAAGCTATTTTGGCCCTACTTTTATGGATCACTGGAACGCAGTTAGTTCTTCATTCCTGTGACCTGTTTTCAGCTGACAGCCAGCTAAAGTCTGCTGTCAGCTGATATCACTCAGTTGGTCCAGTCGCTGGATTGATCCCGACTTTACAGTCAGGATCCATTCGGATACCTGGACTGGCAGCTGGCTCAGCCTCTGAGCAAGATGCTGGGAGACTATGCCAGCTGTTCCCACCCCCTATACAGCCTAGCGGTCCAGTCAGCGCTGGAGGAGAAGTAACTGACGGTCAATGCTCTTTGTTCAGAGCTGAGAGGAGAACTGAGCGATCAACGGTGTATAATCATTCAATGTTTTCTGTGCAGAGCTGGTGGGGGACAGATGCTGCATCGGATCGATGCTGCATCCACCTATATGAGTAATGTTTTTTTTCTCAACCCCATACTTCTCCTTTAAATGTTTGTTCAGAATATTTAAATAACTGAATGTGCATACTTTGGGCACAGGTTCACTTTAATCATGAGTGAATAAAACAGATGACAACCATGGGTATCCCATTATCGGCCTCAGCAGCTTGATGCACTACTAGTGACCTAAGTAATTCTTAGATTTATTTGGATAGTAGTTTGGGTGCCCCAGCTTCTGGATCCTTTTCTTTTCCTCCTAACACTCTTTGCCTTATTATTTGCACAATGCTGTATTCCCACTTTCCCTCTCCTTTTCTTCCTCCTAACCTCCCTTCCCATTCCCCCCTTCCAGTGCTATCTATACCCTGGAATTAAATAACTTACCAAAACAAGTTAGAACCTCCTCATTGTACAAGATCAAAACTTAAGATGACATAATAATGCTGGTTTTATCCAAAGAATTAAACTTTGACATATAACAGAAATAAGTTTAGTAGAATGGCAAATATATTTATGTATGGTAATAATCTCAAGTGTAAGATTTGTGATACATTATATTCAATTTTTAAAATATAAATTCTACTGATCTTGTAATACTCTGTACTAGGTGAACGGTTGATGATCCATATGGTATTACTCTGTTACAATGACTTGTATATACCCTACCTACTTAAAACTAATAAAAAGAAAATGTTTGTAAAAAAAAAAAAATTATATATATTAAGACATTTAGTTTTCCTGCATTTGCATATATAAGAAATCTATGATAGTCATTTTTGAGGATCAAAACCTAAATTTCAATTTTTTTTCCCATCATCCCACAGGACACCGCCTGTTCTGTACCAAGGAAATGTTTTAATTTTTTTAAATTCACTTAGACAGGTATAGACTGCCCTGTTAAATATAAAATACACACACCATACTTATGCAAGTGGAAAATTAAAAAAAACAGATTTCATCAAATTCTTGCTGTAAGGATAGTTCAGATCTTGGAAATGAAGATCTTGATCCCAGGAATAATGAAGAAAGGCCTCACTCTGTGGGTCACTTTTTTTTTTTAAAAAGCATGAAACACTTTAAATGGATGAGAAATGGCATCAGAAGTTTTTATTGAGCTAATGTAGCTCAAAAGTGATTTCATTCCTCTGCAAAGTGGCCATATGCTGAACGCAGCTGCTATCTGCTGCAATCAGGAAATGCATGCTGAATTCCAGTCTGTGCTCGCCCTTATTCACAGCTCAACACGCATCTCGGCACCAATTCTCTGCTGCTTGAACTGAATTCCTCCAAAGAAGCCTAATTTATACAAGACTATGATGGGAAAAAAAGGATATAAAAAGGGGGAAATCATACCTCTCTATACAAAAGGCCAATAGCAATTAGTTCTGGGACAATAAAGTATATTCTCATCTAATTCTATGATACGGTTTGCTTCAAGGTCACGCTGAGCGAGGTGACGTTCTGCCAGAAAGGCATGGGGCTTGAAGTCCACTGCTCACCAGCAGCCGTTTTAAGGCCGGAATATTCAGCCTTCCCACTTGTAGGAACCACTTTCACCATTAAAGGATGTCTTTTGCCACCTGTCACTAGTTACTAAAACTGGCATAGTCTCGAAATACGGGTCTAACCAGGGCTTTTTTTCAGTGGGAATGCGGGGGAATGCAGTTACGGCATCTCCAGCACAGAATTTATGTAATGTCAAGGGATACTGGAGGGTCTATTGATGCTAGCTGCAGGGGGATCTAGGTTGCTGGAGGGGATCCATTTTTGCAGTGGGATCTATTCTTGCTGGTTGGGGATCTATTTTTGCTGGGGGTGGGTCTTATGTTGCTGTGGGGTCAATCATTGCTGGGAGGGATCTACTGTTGGAGGGGTTTATTGTTTCTGGCTGCTGGATGGTCTGATGATGCTGGCTGTTGGGAGTCTGTTGTTGCTGTGATGAATCTGTTGTCACTGGGAGGTTAATTGTTGCGGGGGGGCTATTGTTGCTAGCTCCAGGGAATCTATTTTACTGCATTTCTTATTATTAACAAATTCCATAAAAATTACTTTGCACCACAAAATGATACTTGGTTCTGTATTCTCTAAAAGGGGTGGTACTGGAAGTTAGGGGGTGGAACCAAGGAATGGTGCTTCGAGGTAGGCTGGGGGCAGAGACAAGGGGTGACTCCTGCACCTATTCTCTGAGGAAAAAAGCCCCGGGCCTAACTCACAAAACGGCTACAACCTCATCTCTTAGAAGACACTGTGTAAACTAATATACACATCTTAAAATGGACAGCTTACATTAGGATAAAGACCTCTACTTTTAATATTTATATAATTATTTGAAAGGGCACATGTGGGCTACATTTAGTGAAGGCATCCATTTTTTGGGCTGGACCAATGAGATCATTGAAATACAGGTTCCACAAATACTGGTTCATATAAACATGGCTGTCTTGTGTTTTTACCTTGGAAATCTCATTGGGTAACAGGCTATGGTTTGGTACAATGCTGATCCCTTTCACAAGAATGGTTACTTTAGCTTGCCTTTGGTCACCATTTTCTAGTAACTAGTCATAATGTACCATACGTCACAAAAAAGGCTCAATCACCTCAGCACTCTAAATAGGCATTAAAAATATTTGTAGTAATTTAAAACTGATCTCCACCTTTAGTTTCAGTTTCAATAGTTTGTTCAGGCCAAGCTGGCCCAGACAAACTATTTCCAGCAATAACGTGTGGCCGCTGGATGTGCTGTATAAACAGTAAACAGCAGTTTGTTCCGGGCACGAGTCCTTCCTGTCTCAGTCCTGGAACAAAATAGCATTGGTGGGAGCAGCAGTCAGTCATTCTCAGGCAGCTTTGTATTCTATTTTAGTGAAAACAAAGTTTTGACTGGCTGAATCAGAGATTGTGACATCTTCAGCCCACCTCTCCGACTCTTGGACAGAATACAAAGCTGCCTATGAATGGCTAAGCGCTGCTCAGACCAACACTATTTGGTCCTGTTAGTGAGCCAGGAAGGTCTTGTCTGGCACCAGAACACACTTCTGCATACTGTATGTAGCCTCAGCTACAGTTTATACAACACATCCAGTGGTCACACGTTATTGCCAGAAATAGTTTGTCTGAGCCAGCTTGGCTTGAACAAACTATTTAAACTGAAACTAAAGATCAGCTTTAAATTAATGTGCAGTTATTTGCATCACCTCAACACTCTAATCAGGTCATAAACATATCTACACAAGTTTAAATTAAGGTGCAGCTATTTGCATCACCTTTTTGCACATTGGGGATATATTATTGGAAAACGAACGGAAAGGTTTTCTCAGACAACTCAGCAAACAATCAAGTTTAAACGATCATTCTTCAGCAGTCAACCACTCATTCAGCTCTGAAGCCAAATTTTGGTTGCTGTCGGTTGTCTGGAAATAGCACTTCCATCGCAGTTTTCTAATGGTTCGGGTACAAGGGATTTCTTTCAAATGCTGGCTTTTGCAGTTTTATACAGCAGTCTTTAAAACACATGCATTCAAATGCAAGTCACAATAAAAACCCACAAAAAGCTGCATTTGACCTGTTTTGCGTTCAACACAAAAGCATCTCAAGAGGACATACTGTGCCCAGAGAAATGCAACAGAAAGAAGGTCAAATGCAAAGCCAACTATTATAAAAGAAGAAAAAAATAAATGCAAATACTGTATTGAGCTGGTATTAGAGTCCTGTGCACAGCCGGTACAATATGTCTTTTATCATAACCTAGGAATTCAGCATTTCTGTTCCAGCTAGTACATGAGAGATTCCAAATGAAGCATCAAGTAAGGAGACAGAGCTTACAAATACAAAATACATAACAAATTATATGCTTGTCGCCATAAAAATACAAGATGGAGTCTGGATACAAAGAGGGTATCACATAGTATCAAAATGATCTCTCATTAGTGAAAGTCTTTTTTTTTTTTTTGTTTCTGACTTGCGGGCAGTATGTACATCAGTCCAAACATGCCATGGCTTCACAAGACGGTACATTCCAAACTTCATGGTTCTTAATATATTACAAGCAAAAGCAGGGGAAGCTGATGCCCTTTCTTATAGTAGTGACTCCTGAGAGTTAGTCTGATCTGTCCCGACAGTATCTTCCTATCTCCCTGGTCAATACTAGGCCTCAACTTTATTATATTTAGTCTATAAACAACTAATGAGAAATATCTTTTTAGTGCACCCTTTGCAAAACACAATGGTTATACCACCTAGCCAATCTCCAGTCAATGAAGAGTAGAGAGTATAAAAAAGTGCTGATGGAATGGAAAAAAATAGCTAAAAATCTGATATTTTAAAAAGTTATTCTAGGGTGTGCAGCATTCTAAATATACAGATTCCAACAATATCTTGGCCTTTGGCATAATGTGAAAAAATAAACACATTCACTTAAACACACACACACATTTTCTTCCTTTACTGCTCAATAAAGGAAAGACTTTTTGGAGCAGAATTCCCAAATGGAGAGCTTGCTCATGCTGAACCTCCATGAATATGTTAAATAACAGAGAGGTCAATCAGCACTCTTGGATCAGATGCCGACTGAAGTGTGTATGGGTGCCTTTGGGAATAGCCTCGCTGTGCCTGCTCACTCGATCCATGCTTGCTCCAGCATAACAAATGTACTTGTGTATGTACACGTATGGGAAAATAATGTATGAAATCGCCTATAAATTACCATCTATGTTTACGTCTGACTTTGCAGCAAGCACATGCTTTCTTATACTTGTTCTTGCCTTTTTATGTTCATTCAAAACAAGGTAAGAAAAATCCAGTCATCAACTAAGCAATGTAGTGATGTGACTGGAATTAGCTTGATGAAGAACAGAGCGTTTACTACTGATTTTTAATGGGATTCCAGAAAACACTTATAAAGACAAGTTGACAGTGAATATACCAAATATATATTGTGACAGGTTCCCTTTAATGGCAAAAGGTGGGGCAGGACTTCGCTGGCATACCAGGGCAGGTCTTAAAGTGGCATCTCACATTACCTGTGCATAGAATCTGTTTTTGGCTTTTTATTCCTCCTCCTCCTATCACAGCTCTCTAGAAACGTCTAAATAGCAGATATGGGGGCACTGAATTACTTTTTACCCTTAAAAGTTTATCCCTGTTCATTCTGCTTCAATACAATGATAGCATCCCTTCTGTCCCGATTGGATGGATTTTTCTCTACTGACAGAGGACAGCCAATAAAATTACAGCTAATCAAGAAAGAAGGGATGAGGTGAAAAGAGACAAAGTTGATTTTTACACAGTGATTTCACAGCTGCTATCTAGGGACTGCTAGAGAACTATCTTTTTTCTGGTGCACTTTTGGGTTCACATGGTTTGGTGGAGAGAAGGTTTGATTGCCCCAGGTTTACCTCTTTAATTTTGAATGACATACACAGAGGTCTTTTGAGCAGCAACAGGATTAGGCACCAGTATTATTTGGGTGGTCATTCATTACTCCAGTAAAAGTCCCGTCTGTATGCGAATATTTCACTGTTAGTGTGCTTGAGTAATTTAACCCCTGGAGAGAGAACCCAAATATGCAGGTATTATGGGTGCTAATTGACATTTTAATCTATACCTCTATGATATGGTCATTTTGATTCTTGTGTGAGAGTTACTCTATTGGTTGGAGGTTTTGGGGGGATTTTTTCTGTTTTTACCTCACTCTAAGTAAAATACAGCACATAAAAACTACCTTATTCAATAAAGTCCTAATACAGTTAGGTTTTGTCCCATGGGCTTTGATGCATGGGCATGCACATCCCCATTTGTATATATTGGTAAAGTTGATTCTTACACAGCGATTGTGCAGCTGCTACCCCGGGACTGCTACAGAACTATGACAGAGAAGGGGGAAAAAAAAAGTTTTCAACAGCATACATGCACAGATACTGTTAGATGTGATAGCAAGAAGAATGACAGGGGTGACTTCAAGGAGGGCTTCACATAACCCTTCCAAAACATTTTAAAATTTTCAAAACATTGGGGGAAAAAAACAAAACAAAAAAAACAAAAACAGTGATTGCTATGTCTACCCCTCTCTTCTCCTTTGCACCCTTCCCATCGTTACAATTGCATTTTTAAACAGGGATTGTTGAACATTTTTAAAAAAGTAACCCCTATATAATGCTTTACTTGTACTTACTTTCCTTGCAATAGGAGAGCAGCTACAATCAAAAAGCTCCAAAAACTTTCTAATAATCAGTATCTGTGCCACTCCCTCCACTACTTCGTGCTAAATGACAGCACTGCTGAACACAAAGCGAAGTCATGAAAGCTTGCATTGTGGGAGCAGAGCTTTTCTATCTGGCTCAAGCCAACGCTATGAAGAAGGGGCTGTTAAAAAAACAGAAACTACCTTATGTTTGCAGAAGCAATCACAGTAATATATTCAGTAAAATCTTTCCCAGAAATGGTTGTACATTTCAAAAATGTGGTTATGTGGCAAAACGGGGCTTAGCAGAGTTATTTTATAAAGACAACCTGCCCTAAAGCAAAAGTACCTAAGTGATAAGCCTCAAATGCAAAAGGCTTTGCTGGGATGCCGAAACCTTTCCTTGTTAGGGGCCAGTAAAGCTGGCCCATTTAACTTCACCTAAAATAAAGGTTGTTGCCTCAAAACTAGTATGCAGTCAAGCATAACAGTTGTTTCCTTCTCCTTGCAACTTTGCAGGCAAACAGAGAAGTCGGGCAAGCATGTGATCACAGACACCGTAATATGGGCATTAAAAACATCATAGCTTCTCCTTTAAACAAGAATAATTTCTCACTGTAGACGAATCAGTCAGACAAAAGAGAATGTGCAGAAGGAATAACAATGACAATATTTAACTGGTCGCCCCTTTAAGTCTTTTAGCTGCATAAAGTGCTACTTAAAAGCTCTGCTATTTTTAAATCTCTTTAATCGAACCAGTTGGCAACTCTCTGCCACGGTAATTTCTATATAACCTTTTGCAGCTGGAGCTGCTCAATACAAGGCAGCACTAAATCAGCTTAATGATCGCAGGAAGCTCCTGTAACTGCAAATAAAAACAAGTGGTATGTGCGTCCGTGAAGGGGAATAAGCGGGCTTGTATTGTTGGAATCTTGCACCTGTTCATGGTCCATTTTTATATGAGTATACCCCTTTCCTATTATGTCTGCTACCGTTATTATGAAGTTATGACTTAAGAGGCTTGTGACCGACACAAGGATAGCCTTAGAGAGGTCTATGAGGGTATCAGAGTCTCAGAGTAGAGGCTGCTGGTAGTAATTTGGGGGCTGTTGGGGGATCGAGTGTAAAGGGGCAGCTGCTGCGTACGCAGAGGCTGGAGGCAAAGCAGTAGTGTTTTGATATGCTGCCATATCAGCGGACATTCCCATTGGCTGACTGTAGTTTGCTGCTCTGGGAGCTGTGGTCTGGTTTAGGTATGGCGGGTTTGAGCTTGCTTCATGACCAGTGCTGAAAGAAGAAGAAGAATTGTTTTAGTAACAGATTATTTAAAGCTGATTGATCAAAAAATAAATAAAATCACTTTATATAAATCTGTAGGGTAATCAAATAATATAATTTTTTAGTATAAACTGAGAAACTCACTCTATTTTTCCTTGTGGCTACGGTTGGTCAGTGGAATAGAAAAATGATAGGAAATGTTACAGTTGTCACTGGAATGGGAGCGGAGAGCAAATTTTCCAGAAGGGACAAGTGTCCCAGTACAGCTGTCTAAGAAGGTATTTACCCTTGATTTCCAATCACTTACTGTTTTGTCTTCAAGGCAGGAAGTGAATGGAAAAAAAAAAAAAAGCAGCCTACAGGAGTTTTAAATATTTCTTTAAGGTGTCCTTTTATCATGCAGCGGTAAATGACCGCTGCTCAGTTCTCCGGAATTCTCAGAGGAGAAAGTTCTCCTCTGAATGTCTTTTTTTTTTTTGAAGCGGTGTAGATCACTTCTCCGATGAAGGGAGAAGCGATCTACAAACACTTTTAACGCTGGGAAACGGCTGCTGTTACTATAATCTCGTGAGATTACAGTAAGAGATTAAACGCCGTTTACTAAGCAGTGGTAAATGACCGCTGCTTCGTTTGCAGTTCCTCGGATTCTCCAGCTCTGGGCTGGAGAATCTGGAGGGAGAACACAGATCGCCAGGAAGGGCTGACATCGCTCCTTCATACACTGGCCATCTGTGTGCTGAGATGATCAGTGGAGAACATGTTCTCAGATCATTAGTGGTTTAGGAAACAGATGATCAGTGGAGATCAGCAACGATCCTTAGGATCGCCGCTGATCTCTGTTTCATAAAAGGACACCTAAATGTGTCTTTAGATACTTCCTGGCGGTTGATCGGGGCTGCAGATATAAAAAGCTCATGTACATATACAATTACAAACTATAAATGATAAACATTTAAAAACATTAACACTAGTGATCTCTACCAACAGTAGTGCTGAACAAAATTTAGAGTTTTCACTTAGCAAAATTTGCCATTTTTTGCAACATGCATTGGAATCAAAAGGAAAGATGGAACTATAGTAATTTAAAGTTGTTTCAAGAGTGCAATGGACTTTCAATGTTTCCTGGTGGTTATGGAACCCCCTTTAATTCCTTGTTTTAATATCTTTACCCCTTGTCACCACACCTCCTGGCCCTTTAATTGGTTTGTGATGTCAGGAGGCAGGATGGGGTTTATGAACATGTGACTGCCATGATTGCCTGTCACAGCGTTCACAAGATCAAGTAGCGATTGGGAGCATTCCGAGAGGAACTGGTAACTCTCAGCATGTTTGTTTATATCTGGTATGCAAATATATGATCTTTGGGTGTCAAGGCCCACCCACCGAGAGGCTGCATATTTGCGTAGCGCTAGCGCCAAGAGATTAAAGTTTAAGAATAGCATTTTGTTAACTTTTAGGATCAGCATTTCTTCCTAGGTGCACCTAGAAAGAAATTCAGTGGCAGCTTTCATCGATGCCTTGTTTATCAACAAAACCATGCAATCACCATGTCATTAGGGCTAGCCTGGTTTATCGATTTAACAAAGCCGATGCCCACCATGTCATGGTGATCACATGGCTTGTATCAAGCAAATTTTGCCTTATGCAGTCCACATGGTAAATTTTGCAAATTATTCAATAAAATTTCAGTGAAGGCAAAATTGGTAGTTTTGCGGCCAATTCAATTTCAACAAAACCACTTTCATTACTCATCCCTAACAGAGCAGATATGCAGCAGAAGAAAGATCTCAGTTTTCAAAATGCCAATTGAGCTTTCTATGCTCTGATCCTGAAAAAACGTGTATGATCAGTCAGTATACTGGAAATTAACACAGTTATGAGAATGGGAGAATAAATACAAATGTAAATGGATTAACTAGTTATATGTACCGTTTTCAAACAGTTCCTTTAAAGGTTAAACACAAGGCATTGGCTGGGTAACCCCTCTCTTGAGAAAACCTGAAGGTGGGGTCAGGATGAATGGTAGTTGATAATGGCCAGCTAGACACAAATCCTGCTCTATACTTTATCTTAATCCATTTTCTGTAAGCGCTGATCGGATGCTGGTTTTCCAGCAGACCAGTTTGACAGAAGCCGCTTGTGGAAGCGGCACACAGACCAGTTTCTGGTGAACCAGCTGATTTCAGCCAATATTCAGCTCGAGTGTACCCAGCCTTAGGGAGCATATTATGTAGGCTGCCCTCCCCTAATATTATCATCTAATGTTACTATACAAGAGCCCTGACTGCAAAGGCCTCAAGAAGAAAAAAAAAAAAGTTACCTCAAGTAGGGTGCTTGAGCTGCTTGAGTGGTCACAGTAGAGTTGATATTCGGTGGCAGAGATCTAAGGGGTCCGATCTGGTCAGGGTTCATGCTATAAGCTTGTGAAAGGTTAGGCGGGTGTACCTGGGGTATACCATGCACCATATAACTAGCTCCCTGAGCCTGACCAGCATAGCCCTAGACAAAGAAATTTATGTTAAAAATCAATATAATCACACATAATCTCCCAAAAAAATTCAAAAATAATTATATATATGAGAGAGAGAGAGAGAGAGAGAGAGAGAGAGAGAGTGTGTGTGTGTGTGTGTGTGCCTATGTGTTGCCTTTCTTACTTTCCCCCCTGCTATCATGGAAATGGTACTGGCTCATCTGATGGGTGACTGTAGGATAAAAAAAAAAAATCTCTTGGCAGGAAAAAACAGTTCACATATATAGATTTCATTTTTCAAGCAATTGCCAGTCTGCCTGGAGTTCAGCTATAAAAATGACGTGTGGTTATTTGTGAAGTTATAAAAATAGTTTGCTGCCTACTGGAAAATCCAGTAACAGCAGTGCACCGCATAACCGTGAGCTAGCAGGAGGCGTTTTGCTGTACCCTCTGACTGAAGCACGTGAATAGAGCTCGTCTTGTTAACAGCCAATACTTCCTAAAACAGTGTCACGGGTCAATATAACAGCATTTATAAAGAAAGAAGATCAAAACCGATGCTTCCCCGAGACATCCTTCTGCCAGGTATATGAAAGGATCTTAATCCAATTTACTGCTATCCTCAAGCTACATTATGGGCGCAGAGAAAAATCCCCGCTGACCTTATTATTCAAGATGCTTCTAACTTACACGGGTCAACTATTCTAGACGTACAGAATTGTTGTAGGGTATGAAAGACTTTGAAGATTTTTTGCAAAAAATATATATATTCTTTGCGCTATACAAATACAGGAAGGTGGAACAGTGATTGATGCTGAAGTCAATGTGCAGCTTTAAAGAGTCTTCAAGCAAAGGCATTTGTTTTGTTTCTTTCATGTTTGAAAGCAAAGCCTTGTCAAGGGATCTGTATGGGCTGCAAAGAATGGTCAGACCAATAGCTTAAAAAGTGGAAGGACAGGAGGACAGCAGGCTGCAAGGACCCTGAAGGTCAACAAGTGGATCTCTTGGTACTATGCAAGACAGAAAATGTCTGGTCCTCAAAAGCAGTTTGAGTGTATGAGCACCAACCTGCAGAGACTTCTGGGCTGGTTGTGCACCATATTTGGGGTCTGATAGCAGTAGTCTGTGGGGGTCAGGCATCTGTCTGCAGCAGCCAAACATGGTCTTTGAGGACTGGTGTTCACAGCCACTGTTCATCTTTCAGCCAGGTATTCACAGCTACCATGCACAGTCCTTGGGGGCTGGTGTCCACAGCTGTGCACCGTCTTTAGACCTAGTGTCCAAAGCCCTGGACCATTTTTGAGGCTCATTGTCCATAACCCTGCACCACATTTTTTGCCTGGTGTGATTTCTCCAGAACAGTTTCTTGGGCCTGGTGGTTATACCTCTGCTATGCAGAGCTATGAACCAAAGGCCTAGAAGGCAGGGGAACACATAGCAAGTTCCCAGTATGCTAAACAAAACGCTGGTTCTCGCAAAAAAGCTGAATCCTAAACTCTCTTCCTCTATGTAATACAAACCGGGTAAAGAAAAAACGCACTACTAGATAAACACTTTAATGCTACAAGCTGTCGGCCGCAAAGGCTGACAGTACTTGTATTTCACGTCATTCACAGGGAACCGTGAATGAATGACGCAACTGTGTGAATATGTTCAATTAGTGACAGCAAGCGCTGGGAGAAGATCCCTGCTCGCTGTCACTGGAAGGGAGAGAGGCTGCAGCTGCTGTAACATGTTACGTATTCCACCCTAAATACGCGTGGAACATGTAACATGTTCCAAAAGGTGAGCTTATAATTTAAAAGCCACCCCATGGTGAGGAATCCCCTCACAGTGATGCCTAACTTCTGAAGCCAATACAAAGCCAAAAGTCATGCACTCCCAATAGAGTCTCAATAATAAAGTTTATACAGATAAATAGGAGACCTGCTATTACAGAGCAACACCCTCAGTGCATTGTGGGACAGGCGAGGAAAGAATACAGTTAGGAAATCTCACATTTGGACTACATGCCAGCAATGAATCAACTCTCCGATGTCCACAAAACTAAAAATCAGTTTTGAGAACAGATGGCCTTTAAAAGAAATCTGTCATGAGAGAAATATGGATCCTGCCAACGCTGATGGCTGTCTGGCTCTCATGCCGATGTTTGAATTCAATATTTTCAGGCAGTGACTGGGGGAAAGTATGGAGATAAGCAATTCTGACTTTCCTCTGATATTAATTTTCTGAATGTTTGTTCCTGGGCCTGTGAGTCAGAAGAAAAGGAAGACACAGCCAAGCAATTGGTATTTTCCACAATGGCAGCTAAAATATCTGATGACAGGTGTATTTTTATTATTGTCAGTACCTGCAGAGAAACCCCTAATGATGGCGGGTTATAATGCGCTTGTGGAGGGGGCTTGCTGTATACATTGTATAATGGGGCCTCATTCACTAGTTTGTTGTAGAGTTCTAGTGCCTCCAGGACCTTCACATTAAGTTCAGAGAGTTCCGAGTGCTTCCTGGAGAGAACACAGGGGAAAAATTATAATAATAAGATACCATAGAAAATTCAATTTTGCAAATGATCAAACATGAAGACATGTTTTAAAGGAACTCATTTAATAAATCTATGCAAATCAAAAATAAGCTTTTAACAGTTTTTCTTCCTCTTTCTGTCTTTTGAGATACATCAATAAGTGTCCAACCAGTTTGTATTTCCTTTAATTTACAGAAGGCCCTGAACAGCTGAGATCAGTTACATTCAGAGCAAAGAAAAAAACTGGCCCAATAGTTTTGGAATTTTTAGATTTTACACACATATTTTAGATGTGATACAGGCACTAGGTAGCATCATGAACTTTCCTTGTGTTCATTTTGCTGCAATTGTCAGTTAGGTTCAAATCAACAGTTAGGTCTGAATTCGGCTGCCCCAGTAATTTCTGTAGAGCTTTCTTTTGTACCTGCACACTGAAGCAAATAGAAGTTTGTTGTAAACACATTCCAGAAAGCCCAGCAGTGGCATGGTGTTAAACTGATGCTTTTAAATGTTAATTCCTCTTCTGTGTGTTGCAGCTCCATCTGCACATTCAAGTGCTGTGCCCTGTTTTGAAATGATCTTTACTTTTGACACGGCTTCCACTGTGGGATCCCAATCTCTGTCTTGCCATTGGATGAGAAGCCCCAAACACCTCACAAATGAGTGCTCGGCTTACCTAACCACGCATGTACAGTCTGATCTCACCTGCAAAATGCTGAGCTCAGCCAAAGCAAGAGTGAGTGGAAGGTGTGTACATGGTCAGGCAAGCCAAGTAGCAGAGTACTTGTTTGTGAGGTGTTGGGGCCGCACAGCACATTTGACGGTTGGGTTCGTCCTGACATCTAGATGGGGCATAAAGAGGGAGCCCAGAGTGGAAGCCGTGTCAAAATAAGGATCACAAAGATTTATTTAAAACATGTCATTAAAGCTGAACTAACTCTTTAGGCGTTCGTTATCACCTAGTATGGTCACTCCAGGGAAGCATATTCACATATTTTTGAATGTGTCTGTAATGCCATGTTCTTGTATTGAAAAGTATCCTGTTCTCTTTGCATTGCTTCCGCTCTGTGAATTTCCTGGTGATTCTACCAGTCCCCTTGCTTTCCTATTTCAAAGCAATTCCATCCCAGCATGTAATTTGCTTTCTCTGCATTCTACTTGGAAATACCGCCTGCCTGTATATTTACATATACTCAAATATTTTGCCCTGCATTTCTATTTTAAACTGAAAGGGTTGTTTTAAAGGTCCACAAATACTTTATTGCTGCTTCATGGGAGACCTTGGAGCCATATTTCTATTGCTTAGGGGCTGTGTAACCTCTTGGCACACTAAGTGACTAAAGTCCTGTATACACGTACCAAAATTTGTTCGCTTCCTGCTGAACTAGCTGAATTTCGGTACGTGTGTACCACTGTCTGTTCAACAAAAGCTGGTCTAACGACCTGCTTCTGTCTAATGGTCTTGCAGAAAAAAAAAAACAGCATCTGATCAGCGCTTGCAGCCAATGACTGCAAGCACTGATCTGTATATTCTGATGGAGGGGGGGGTACCCGCTGGTTGAAGCTCCTTTAACTGTGTAACCCAAATACCCAGAAGTGTAAGCACAGGATACTTTATAGAAAGCAACACTTTTGAAAGGAGCTTGGTGGGTGTCAGAAGTAGTGCCTGATAAATGCCTCCTTGAAATAGTTTTACTTTATTTATATTAAACAGGAACTTCACTCCCGTTTTACCATTTTTGTAATTCGCTCTTACCTGCTCAATATTTATATATGCCCAGCAAATCCAGCTGCGTTCTGAAATGATCCGCCACTGCACACCAGGACCTGTGCTCCACCTTGTTCTCTGACATCATCATGAATGGGCTGTCTCTTCCTGGTTGATACAGCTGGCATGGAAATACCATACCAGCAAGTGTTTGGCTTGCATAGCAGTCATATTAACCTTAATGAGGGAGTATGACAGGTCGTGCCTCCCATTCAAAAACACAGATCAACTGCCTGTTTTTATGGCCACCAGTGTGAATGGGCCTTATGCACACACGCACGCGCGCACGCACGCACGCACACACACACATATATATATAGTTGTTTCTCTTTAAAAGAATCGGTCATCTAAACTAAACACTCTGATGGAGGTTGCCACTATGATTCACAGACTACACGCTAATTCCAGGTCACCTGTTCAGCACCACTTTGACTGCCTTGGAACTAATATGCAGCTGCTAAGTCAGACAATAGCAGCTCCCAGCACACTGCTATTTAACTTAATCGTAGGTTCTCTTTTCGAAAGGAGTGAAAGTAGAAAGGGGACAACAGCTGTGTGATTTGCACTCTACTAAGCACGGTGTACTCAAATGTTGTATTAGATCTGTGACAGGTTCACTTTAAAATTACTGGTGATTGATGAAGGAAATACTGAAAATCTGAGGTTAACTGAGGACTGAAGCTGGCAAATGCTGCACTATGGCAAAGAAAAAAAAAAAAAAAAAGCAAACACAGCAAAAACGGATGTATGAACAGATATAAATTAAAAATATGAAAAGAAAAACATATATTGATTACTTTCCACTGCTACTAGAAAATGCTCTAGTGTTATATTTAATTGTCAGTGTGTGCTATAAAACGAGCGCAGCATAAAAAGTAGACCGTTTACTGAGCAAGTGCCAGAAAACTTCTTGCCAAATTGCAGCCATCATATATATGTCATAGAAGATTATTAATATGTGATAAAATGAATGTTTAAGTAAGCAATTAAATAACGCGCAGTTTATGTTTTCTCTCACCTGTCAATCTCTTGCAATTTCTCATCGATCATTGGACCCATTTGTTGGCAGACATCTGAAAGAAAAAAAAAAAAAAAGCATAATATTTCAATTTACTTTATTGAGATTATGCATGTAGTTTAATAATAAATTGCAGTACTTGTCTAGTTATTCGGAGCAGTAAAAAATGCAACTGGAATTAAACAGTCAATAGCAAGAGGCACCTTACTCTAAGTACACTGCGTTGTACAGTTTTTAGTCTACGCTACCTCACTGTCTTGTATGTTCTGTACTCCACACATTTTCACGCTGAAAACACTGCTGTACATGCTATACCCAACCATGATCCTCTTGGTAAAACTAAACACAACGATTGCATTAATCATAACAGTCTTTCCTGTGCCCAAATGAGCACACTCTGCCAATCTATAGACATAGCTTATATTGACCATGTTTCTGAATGAAGAGAGCTGCTACCATTTTATAATTGTTTATTAATTAAGACAATATTGCTCTAAAACTACCAAAAAGATAAAACTGATGTTTTTATATTTATTCGTACCCAGAACTCAGCAGGCAGCACATGACCACATGGTGTGACAGCAAACATTTCAGGGTCGCACTGGGGGTAGAGCTGGCCAACGGTTATAAGAAACCAGTAGGTTGAGCCAAAACTGGCTCACAAGTCCCATAAGCTTTGACAAAATGCTCTCCTACATTGCATAGCTCCAAGCAGGTTTTTCTGTGGTGCAGCTATGCCTAGGCTTTCCAAAATATGAATCAATTAAAAGCGCTAACTATATGTGCCCCACTTTGGATCTATTCACACAGATTACACATCTTTTAGAATGGACTCATGGACTATGTAGCACCAGGCAGGCCGCACAGTAAACATTGTTGGTTCAAAGAAGGCAGGGAAGTATCTTAGAGGGTGAGCAGAATTAAGGAACATTTTGCCAAAAGGTAAAGTTTTCCTTGAAATTATTCTCATCAATTTTCCATGCATATATTATTATAATAAAAGTGATTGTACAGTATACTTTTTTTTAAAAACAAACAAACAAACATGTCACGAGTTGGTTTTGCACATCGCAGCCCCAACCCACCACTTCTGCGGTCCAGTGTCGGCGTCTTCCCCCCTGCCAAGTGCCACCATAGCAAGCCGCTTGCTATAGGGACACTTCTGTGCGCTTGATCCTGAGCCACAGTGTGTGTCCATTGACACACACAGTTGGCTCAGTCCCACCCCCTGCTCCCTATTTATTGGCTGTGATTGACAGCAGCAGAAGCCAATGGCTCCCACTGTTGTCCCTGAGCCTATGAGGGGGAGAGAGCGGAGAGTGTCACTATCATCTTAGGCAAAACACAAGGTGAGCGCATACTAAGATCACACTGCACGTGGATTTTTGGAGTGGCACTTCTTATGTTGAATTTAAATCGGAAGAGGACTCTGTGTACACTTATATTTATATATGGACTTGGGTATATTGATTTCTGTTTTCACAAAGGGTAATCAGCACAGAAATATATTTGTTTAATATAGAGTGGCATATGTGATATACATTATAATTTGGATTTACGTTTTGGAATTATAAATATAAGGTATTTCAAAGTTTATTTGTATGGGAGCGCGGCACTTTTATATATTATTTGGAGAGTGTCACTGCTCTCATGCAACGCACAAGATCACAATTTGTGTTTAGGCAAGTATTTAGTGGGGCAGGGGGGACTGAACTCAGAGCCTTCAGCTTTTGGAAACACTTAAGAAAAAAAAAAAAAAAAGGACTACCGTATTTTCCGGCGTATAAGACGACTTTTTACCCCTTGAAAATCTTCTCAAAAGTCGGGGGTCGTCTTATACGCCGGTAACGGCATGCTGACACTTTTTAGGGTGGCGGCGCAGTTCCGCCACCGCCCCCCCCCCCTTCCAACAGAAGGGAAACTAAGTACAGGGGTGGGCAGGGGCTGCTGTCTCTTACCTGGCTCCGGTCCCACGACGCTCCGGTCCCACGACGATCCGGTCCAGGAAGCGCGGCTGCTCCTTCCTTCGGTTCGTCCACTGGATGTTCGCACGGCTGCTCGGCTCCGCCTCCTCACCGGTGATTGGCCGCCAGAACTGTAGCTCGGGAAAGGCACACAGGCGGCTAATCACCAGCGAGGAGGCGGAGCTGAGCGGCCCCACGAAAATCGAGTGGAGATGCATGTAAGTGTGCCGTGCTTAGGTGCTGCTGCAACCACATATGCTGGCTGCAGCAGCACCGTACTGGAACAGGGGTCAGCAAGTGTCAGTGCCAGGAATAGTGCCCCATTGTTGGTGTCACTGATACCAATGATGGGGCATTATTCCTCCCACTGACACCAACGATGGGGCACTTTTCCTCCCCCCCCCCACTGACACCAACGATGGGGCACTTTTCCTCCCCCCCCCCCACTGACACCAACGATTGGGCACTATTCCTTCCCCCCCACTGACACCAATGATGGGGCACTATTCCTCCCCCCCCACTGACACCAATGATGGGGCACTATTCCACCCCCCACTGACACCAATGATGGGGCACTATTCCACCCCCCACTGACACCAATGATGGGGCACTATTCCACCCCCCACTGACACCAATGATGGGATACTATTCCACCCCCCCCTGGCACCAATGATGGGATACTATTCCACCCCCCCCCCCACTGACACCAACGATGGGGCACTATTCCTCCCCCCCCCCCACTGACACCAACGATGGGGCACTATTCCTCCCCCCCCCCCACTGACACCAACGATGGGGCACTATTCCCCCCCCCCCCCCACTGACACCAACGATGGGGCACTATTCCCCCCCCCCCCCCCACTGACACCAACGATGGGAAACTATTCCTCCCACTGACACCAAAGATGGGGTGCTATTCCCCCCAATGATACTAATGATGGGGCACTATTCCTGCCACTGATACCAATGATGGGGCACTATTCCTCCCACTGATACCAATGATGGGGCACTATTCCTCCCACTGATACCAATGATGGGGCACTATTCCTCCCACTGATACCAATGATGGGACACTATTCCTCCCACTGATACCAATGATGGGACACTATTCCTTCCACTGACACCAATGATGGGGCACTATTCCTCCCACTGATACTAATGATGGGGCACTATTCCTGCCACTGATACTAATGATGGGGCACTATTCCTCCCACTGACACCAATGATGGGGCACTATTCCTGCCACTGATACTAATGATGGGGCACTATTCCTGCCACTGACACCAATGATGGGGCGCTATTCCTCCCACTGACACCAATGATGGGGCACAATTCCTGCCACTGATACGAATGATGGGGCACTATTCCTGCCACTGATACGAATGATGGGGCACTATTCCTGCCACTGATACCAATGATGGGGCACTATTCCTCCCACTGACACCAATGATGGGGCACTATTCCTCCCACTGACACCAATGATGGGGCACTATTCCTCCCACTGACACCAATGATGGGGCACTATTCCTCCCACTGACACCAATGATGGGGCACTATTCCTCCCACTGATACCAATGATGGGGCACTATTCCTCCCACTAATACCAATGATGGGGCACTATTCCTCCCACTGACACCAATGATGGGGCACTATTCCTCCCACTGACACCAATGATGGGGCACTATTCCTCCCACTGACACCAATGATGGGGCACTATTCCTCCCACTGATACCAATGATGGGGCACTATTCCTCCCACTAATACCAATGATGGGGCACTATTCCTCCCACTGACACCAATGATGGGGCACGATTCTTCCCACTGGTGTGCACTGGAAGAGGGGTAGTCTTATACGGCGAGTATAGCCCAAACACTACATTTTAAACAGGAAAAGTAGGGGGTCGTCTTATACGCCGGAAAATACGGTAGTTTTCCTTTAAGAAAGCATGATAAGTAACAAGCAGAATACTGCACTGCCACACGTATTACAGCTAACCTGGTGACTAATGAGGTACACATTTTTATTTCATGTTACACTACTTATGTAGATGTTATTACCTTCCAAATCGAGAAGCGTGACAGAATCTGGCTTGGGGTCAGTTGGATCGATGCTCTGAAGTAAGTGTAATGTCTGGTCCATTTTATTCTAGAAAAGATGAAAAAAAGCAAAAAGGTGAAAAGATACCAGAAAAATCTTAGGTATTCAGTAGGGTTGAGGGCAGGGTTCTTTGCAAGTCAACCGAGTTCCCCCACACCAAATTCATGAAATCAGGGATTTATACACAGGGCACAATTATACTGGGACAGAAAAGGACCTTCCCCAAATTGTTACCACAAGGTTGGAAGTACACAATTGTCTATAATGTCTTTCAGGGGCGGACTGACCATCTGGAAACTCGGGCACTGCCTGAGGGCCCGGGGTCAGTAGGGGGCCCCATGAGATGCCCCTGGTACCTTTTTCATAGGCTTTTTTGAGTTTCGGCAAGAACACAGGGGCCCCATGATCCCCTATTGCCCGGGGGCCCCTTGAGTTGTCAGTCCGCCCCTGATGTCTTTATATGCTGAAGCTTTAACAGTCCCTTTCACTGGAGACACTTTTCCATAACTTTGAAGGGGTGTCCACATACTTTTGGCCATATAGGCAAATGTAATGGTCAGGTATTCCCAAACATCTGGCTACATATTGTATACACATTGTATATGTGTACATATTCTAGAACTACTAAACCAAGTTCACAATAATACCATATAGTTTCCCTTTAACAATCCTAAAAGACTGGGGGAGCTCCTGTGGCATCTAGACATGTGAACAAGGTGCTTCACCTCTATATGGGATACAAATTAGTAATGTTTATTATCTTTATTATTTTTTATTTTGTGCTTAATTTATATATTATATGTGATTTTTGTTTTCTTTGTACATTTAATGACTGCTGCTGAATTCTCACACATCCTGAGGAAGATAATAAAGAAAATGCATTGACTCATGAGGACTCACGACTTTACCATACAACTATATATTTGGTAAATTATTAAAGCACAATTATATCAATATGAACAGTGGTGATATTGAGTCAGCAGTCCTATTCACTACAAAATAATGTGTATATTGTTTCTAAGTGAAATCCTAACTTGAGTCACAAGATGTTTTTAATATGGTTGTAAATAAACATTGTATTTTATGAATTATTGTGTGTTCTCTTTCATTGCCAGTAACATCCATCATATTTTTCTCTGGCTTTCTGGAAGTACAAGCAGGCAAGTCTTTAAACAGAGCAGAGATATGCTGGATAAAATGTAACACTCTGAATAGTAAAAGATTTAAATTCAGGAAAGAAGGCAGAAAACGCCAAACTCTAGCAGAAAAAACAATGAATGCAGCAATGCATGTGCTTATTAAAAAGTGAGCAGACGGGTGATTCTGTACCGTACACTATCCATTCATAAGGCTAGAGGCATGTCCTTGACCAGGTTGTGCCAGAGGTACCATGAATGCCAAGAATCTGGATGTGCTTTCTGCCCCTGGGGTCTGGATCACAAAACCAGCTTGTGAGAGTAACAAATTTGATGGCATCTACAACAGTTCCAGCCTGTGCATGCAGCAGTTTGCCTTGTGCTCACCTGTAAAATTGAGACATGTTAACTTACTTCGTCTATGTACACTGGTTCAGGTTCTGACTTTGTCACAGTTTCTGGAGGTTCATCATAAGCAGCAGAATTTTCAGCAACTGCAAAAAAAATAAAAAAAAATAAAAATAAACAAACTAAATAAATGAATACAAATAAAATTAAATAAAAGTTACCAATTCACATTTTGTACTCAAAAGGATAAAATGGCATATTTATTTTACCCAATGTACTTCACATATTCTCATATAAGCTTTTACACGCTAAAGTAAAACTAAAGGCAAAACTTTTTTTTGTCAATTTTAGATAGAGCAAGAGATGGTTGTAACCCCTGCCAGGTTTATTTTTACCATTTATGTTCCATTGAGATTTCGTTTCACTTCCTGCCCAAAGTGTAGGAAATCCTGGTTGTCACCAGAAATAGTGCCCCCATTGGATGTTTTCCCCTCTAATACTGTTCTGGGGACCTCCCAATTTTTTTTTTTATTTTAACTTTTAATGATAATGGGAAATGATCAGCATATTGGGGTGTAGTGCCAGGCTCCTGCAGACTGTCAGTATAGCTTTCTCCCTGTAGATAGTTGTAGTTCATTCATTCACAAAACCCTGTGAATGAATGACACAGCCGAGTGGGTGGAGCCCCACACAGCCACGCGCTCTTTAAATGGCAACAGCAGGTGACGGGTTAGAGGATATAAATTAGTTAAAAAAGTGTCAACCTCCTCTGATTAAACATAAAATGGACAAATGTTACACTTTTACATACAAAACCATATACAGTGCCTTGAAAAAGTATTCATACCCCTTGAAAATTTCCACATTTTGCCATGTCACAACCAAAAACGTAAATGTATTTTATTGTGATTTTATTTGATAGACCAACACAAAGTGGCACATAATTGTGAAGTAGAAGGAAAATGATAAATGGTTTTCAAAATGTTTTACAAATTAATATTTGAAAAGTGTGGCATGCATTTGTATTCAGCTCCCTTTACTCGGATACCGCAAACTAAAAGTTAGTGGAACCAACTGCCTTCAGAAGTCACCTAATAAAGTATAAATACAGCTGTTCTGTGAAGCCCTCAGAGGTTTGTTAGAGAACATTAGTGGACAAACAGCATCATGAAAGCCAAGGAACACACCAGACAGGTCAGGGATAAAGTTGTGGAGAAGTATAAAGCAGGGTTAGGTTATAGAAAAAATATCCCACGCTTTGAGCATCTCACGGAGCACTGTTCACTATTATAATACTATTACGAATACTATTATATATTTGAATATATTTATAAACAATATAGGGTCTGAGATTATTAATCCCATTTCAGTCTTTGCAGATGACACCAAGCTGTGCAGTGGAATAATGTCCTTACAGGATGTCTCCAACTTACAAGCCGACCTCAATGCACTGTGTAATTGGGCAACTATGTGGCAAATGAGGTTTAATGTTGATAAATGTAAGGTTCTGCACTTGGGGGCTAAGAATATGCATGCATCATACATACTGGGGGGAGTACAACTGGGGGAATCAATGGTGGAGAAGGCTCTGGGAGTTCTGGTAGATCACAAGCCTAATAATGGCATGCAATGCCAAGCTGCGGTTTCTAAAGCGAGCAAAATCCTCTCGTATTAAAAGAGGTATAGACTCCAGAGAGAGAGAGACATCATATTACCCCGGTACAAATCATTAGTAAGACCTCATCTGGAATATGCAGTTCAGTTTTGGGCACCAATTCACAAAAAGAAAATTGGGGAACTGGAGAAAGTACAGAGAAGGGCAACCAAACTGATAAGAGGCATGGAGGAGGTCAGCTATGAGGAAAGATTAGAGGAAATTAATTTATTCTCTCTTGAGAAGAGGAGATTAAAGGGGATATGATCAACATGTATAAATACATCAGTGGTTCATATAGTGAACTCGGTGTAGAGTCATTCACCCTGAGGTCATCACAGAGGACAAGGGGGCACTCTTTATGTCTGGAGGAAAATAAATTTAATCTCCAAACACGGAAAGGTTTCTTCACAGTGAGAGCTGTGAAAATGTGGAATAGACTTCCTCAAGCGTTGGTTCTAGCCAGCTCAGTGGATTGCTTTGAAAAAGTCCTGGATTCTTTCTTGGATACACAGAATATAACTGGATACTATTTATAGGTAAAGTTGATCCAGGGAATATCTGATTGCCTCTCGAGGAATCAGGAATGAATTTTTTTCCCTGCAGGAGCAAATTGGATCAGGCTTTGCTGGGTTTTTGCCTTCCTCTGGATCAACTGTGGGTGTTGGATTATATCTTTTTTTTTCTTTTATGGTTGAACTGGATGGACTTTTGTCTTTTTTCAGCCAGACTAACTATGTAACGATGTTTTAGGTTAGTGGGCTGAGTAACCCAAATTATTCATTTGTGTCTCTGTGGCAGACCGTGGATCCTAACCGGTTGATATATAGCATACATGCTACATATAACATGCACTCAGCTATTACCCGATCCTCATCAGTGTAAGGGACAGAACACAAGACTAGGATTGAGGAGAGGAGTTACCCAACTAAAAGAGCTGGTCAGTTTAGGTTTCTGCGTTCCAAACATCCTCAGCCATTGACAACAAAATGCTAGACCAGATTTTTAAACTTTGCACCTGACAATGCATATGGCCAATTGTTTTCCTTTTCTTTCTTTTTCTTACCAACAATTTTGCACTCTTACAAGACAGAGGACGTCTATACTTAAAGCTGCACAACTAAAAACTAGTATCTGCTATAGAACAGAAGCAAAGATGAAGCACCGTATGCTATATCTATATCTGGAAAGAACAGACACATGTACAGTATCTAAAATGAATGCAGCAGTGGTTTCTGTAGCCAAGACTCAGATCTTTAGCAGAGCTCTGCACATCATTTTCAGAAGGCAGCTCATTAACAACACATCAATTAACCATTACTGCTCAGGAAGAAGAAGAAGAATGTAGGAGGGAGCACTGCAGTCATCTTCCATGCATGAAAAGAATGGTGCAAAACAGACCATAGCAGCTCCTGACATCTGAAAAAAATTGCAATGGTGTCCTTTCTGCTAATGTAATAAAAACAAATGCTTTTAGGTCTAAAACTGTTCAGACTGACCAAAACGCCAGCTTCTTACACTGATGTCTTTAACCACCTCCCGCCCGCCATATAGTCCAATGACGGGCACAAGGTGGTTCTCTCGTTCTGATAGGATGTCATATGACGTCCTGCCATTCTCACCGCGCATGCGCGGCTCAGGGAGCACGCAGCGCGGCGATCGGCGGTGCTCTGTGTCCCTCGGACACAGGGGATCACCGATCACGGAAAGAGCTGAAGATGTCGGCTCGGTCACGTGATCAGCTGTGTCCAATCACAGCTGATCACATGTAAACAGGGAAATGCCGGTTATCGGCATTTCTCTCCTCTCGAGCTGTCACGCTGACAGCTCATGAGGAGAGAAGAGCCGGTAATCGGCTTTCCGCGGAGGGGACATGTACACTGATCATCAGGGCACTGATGATCAGTGTGCCCTGATGATCAGTGTGGCCCCAGAAGTGCCACCTGAACAGTGGCAGCTGAACAGTGCCACGTGCCCATCAGTGCCACAATGCCACATATCAGTGCATACCAGTGCACATCAATGCCACAAATCAGTGCCCATCTGAGCGGCCCTTCAGTGTCACCCAATGCAACTCAGTGCCACCTATCAGTGCCGCCTATCAGTGCCAGTCAGTGCCGCCTATCAGTGCCCGTCAGTGATGCCTGTCAGTGCCACCTACCAGTGCCTCCTCATCAGTGCCACCTATCAGTGTCCATCAGTGCATCTTATCAGTGCCCAGCACTACAGCCTCATTAGCATACATCAGTGAAGGAGAAAAATCACTTATTTACAAAATTTTATAACAAAAACGAAGAAAAAACTTTTTTTCAAAATTTTCAGTGGTTTTTGGTTTAAGAAAAAATAAAAATCCCAGAGGTGATTAAATAACACCAAAACAAAGCTCTGTCACAAAAAAATGATAAAAATTTCATATGGGTACAGTGTTGCATGACCGCGCAATTGTCATTCAAAGTGTGACAGCGCTGAGAGCTGGAAATTGGCCTGGGCAGGAAGGGGATATAAGTGCCCTGTAGGCTAGTTGTTAAAGATTACCTTGGTAAAATTAGATTTATTGTAAAATTCTATTTGAAAGAAGCTGAGCTTACACATACTGCCAATTACATTATAGAATCGTGCTCTACTCCTCCCTTACTTACAGGCTTGGTTGATCTCTCAGCTTTCAATGAATTTTAGAGTTGGTGTCATGAGTTGGCATTAGAAGGCAATGCCTCCACATGCTCTGCAGGGCATCTGATCGCTGATCCCTCCTTAAGCAGGTAGACGACTAATCCGTGTCCGCTTCACCAATGCAGAGCGGAAACAGACACCTCCCATTCTCCTCTATGGGCGTTCAGATCTAAGTGAACCACCTGTCCGTTTACACCCAACTGTCAGTCGATCTAATCCACCTAGACAGAGGGGGAACAGGTCCTCATCCATCGGATCTCCATAGAGGTGAACGGAGGGTCTGATCAAGATAAATGGACAGGCGGACCTGATCAAACTGCTAGTGTCAAAGGTGCCTAGAGTATCTGATATGAGGGTTTAGGCCCCTTTCACACTAGCGGTCCGATCGGGTCCACCTGTCTTGTTTTTCACGCAGACCCATTTGGACCCTCCATTCTCTTCTATGGAGCAGTAGGTATAAAACCTGTCGGTTTACACCCACTGACTTCTGATCTGCTTAAAACAGATGGATGAGGATCCATTCCCCTCATTCTGGGTGGGTCAGATGGCAGTCAGGTGTAAACAGACAGGCGGTCCATTTACATCCGAGAGCCCATAGGGCTGTGTCTACGTCCGCTCTGCATAAGCAAAGTGGACAAGGATCAGTCATTGACCTGCTCAGCAGATGGATCCCCCGCTAAGCAAGTGGAGGCTGTCCCATGTGAAAGGAGCCTTAGAAGAACAGACCAGTGGATTGTGGGTCCTAATGTGGGCATGGCTGATTATGTCATCTTGATATCAGTCACGCCTGTAAAATTGCTGCCAGTCTGCTCTTCTGAGTGGTGCACACACTAACAGTCAGTCAGACAAATCCTCTGTGATTGTGTTTAATGGGACCTGAAAGCACTTTTAGTCAGAGAGGAAAGACCAGCAACAATGGTGAGGCTAATGTCTACTATACCAAAATAATGGTGCTCACCCTCTAAAATTGCAACGTCCCCTCCTTGGCCAGTAACTGGAGCCACAGTTTATGCTATTCTGACTCTTTTCAAACAGTAACTATAAGGGTGCATTCACACAGGCACATAGACCCGTATATCTGTAAAGTATTTTTTATGCACATGGGGCAGCATACAGCAATGATGGGAAGTCGGTTCAAAAACAATGACAGACTGATAGGCCCAATAGCTATACGGACCTCTATGCACACCTGAGCATATACTTGTGTACAGGAGAAGATGAGCAACTCTGGATGCATTCTGTCTGCGCCCAGAGCCTCTCGTGTATGCGAGTACACCCTCGGACGTGTGTAAGATCCATACAGCTGATGCACCTGTATGAATCATTGATTTTTAACAAGCTTTCACAAGCGGCTGTATGCTAGGCTAGGCACATAAACACCACTTCATGAATGTAAAGGTCTATGTGTCTGAGTGAATGAGGCCTAATGGTTTCGGTCAAGTACATTTTTGCTTTTAAAATGAAATTAACCATTTAAAACAGGTTTCAGCCACGACACTGGTATTATAAAACAGTATGCAGTATTTAAGAAAAAGAAAGCGGTTTTCTTTGAGATTTCCTCTAATTAAAGTCTTCATTTGGCCCCCTCCAAACGCAACAGGCAGAAGAGAGGGAAGGAGGGTGGATAAGTCGCTACTCTGAATCATTCGTGAGCTTTGAGCTGGGGCTTCTAAGGCCTGTTAACCAGCTTTTATTTTAATGTAGAGCATCAGCCGCCAAAACATTTTAAATTGAGCTTAGATCTCCACCTGCTGAATGGCTATGTAAATCCACTGGCAAAATGTTCATATCACAAGGAATATGAAAGCACAAGTCAATCCCATATCGAACGAAAAAAAAAAAAAAAAAAAAAGGTACACCTTTCTTGCACTGCTGCTCCTGTACTTGCTCATGTGGTCTACAGCCTGGGCAAAGATTGCTTTATATATGGATACCAGGGGCACTGGGGGGTAATGTATGACACTAAACTGCAAAGAGACTGCAGGTTGACTAGCAGAATATCAGGATCAACCAAGCATGATCACTACTTAGACACATAAGGCATGGTTACACATTTCAGGTTTTCTTTAACAGAACCTGTCACGGCCTCGTAATGAAATTAAGGTGCCTATAAATATTCCACAACAAACTCCCAATTTTGGATTGTTTCCTCATCAAAAGGCCAGGAAGCGATCGGATGCATTAGAAAGCCTTGCACATTGCTTTTTCTTCAACTGGTATAAGCCACTACTAGAACCGTCTACCATGTTCCTCCCATGCAATCCCCCCACAACCCTCATTCAACCACAGAATCTGGCCAGGCATTGGTTCATTTGGTCAAGACACGAAGATAATCACACAGCAGATACATGTCCGACCATTCTCATGGGTGTGGACAGCTTAAAAGCAGAAATTTACCCATAACAACTTGATAAAAATAATTTTCTTTAGCAAGGAATATACATTTCACAATAATTATGCTACCAAAATTAGTGTGTCATAAATTGCCTCCAGCAGTGTTCCTGTTTCTTTTTGCTGGAGGTGCCATTTTGTTGAAGCCCAGAGCCCCTGAACAGCAGTAAAACATAAAGCGGAACGAAACCTTCTATTTAAAAAACAGTTACATTCCGGGAATGCCAGGATTGCTGTCACATTTGCTTGTTTCCTCAAACAAATTGTTAAACCTTCAAAATAGCTGGTGTCATATATGATCACATGAGCAACACCATGGCAGTTGCAGATCAAACAGAAGCAGTTTACTTGGCCGTACAGGATAGGAGGGTTTAATTTTGGTATAACCTCCCTAGCGGTCTGATTATGTCAGTATTTCTGTGCTCAAAGCGGTACATTTTTTTGCATGGAAATATGTAGTTTTTTATTGTAGGCCTGTCATTTTTAGAAATAACTCACTGAAATCTGTCCGAACAAGAGTCTAGTAAACATCCCGGGTATGTTAAAATTTGAAACACGAAATCATAAATTATAATGTAATAATCATAAATAACAAATTTAATTCAATAATATAATCAAACCAAAAACACTGAAATTTGAAATATAGCGCCAAGTTCGCACATCACTGAGCAAAGTTGCAAATTCGTTTTCAGTGTCTGATGACGAATTTCCCCCACAAATCATTATCATTGAATTCTGCAAGTGGTTCTAATTTACTATCGCTGTTCTCTAGCCGGTCTAAAACCGCTTTTGACCTAAATGGACGCTTTTTGGACGCCATGGACGTTTCTCAGTTTCCAGGCAGAAAGAGCAGTAAAAATGTAGGCAGGGCACAGGACAAAGCACTCGGGACAAAATGTATGTGAAATGGTTTGATACAGTAATGTTTTACTATGTGATTTTAGTTATTTAGTTAATGTCATTTTTTTACATTTTTACATTTCCCGCCAGTTCCGTCCCCCGTATGTCCCGACGTCGCAGGAAATGGAACCCGGAAGACAGATGCCGGCATCGGTCGGAGGACATGGCCGGGGACACTGCAGGGGGGACATTGCGGGAGCGCAGGACAAGGTAAGTGCAGAATGGACCCCGGAGCAACGCTGCAGGGTATTCCCGAGTGTAGCTCGGGGTTACTGCTTGTGGTGCTGAAACTTTACCCCGAGCTACACTCAGGAATACCGCCAGGGAGGTTAAGGATGTTAGCAGATTGATCTCTACAAATTCGGCAGTGCCTAAAAATGGAGAGCAACTGAGCATGTGCAGAGCAGGGTCAGACAGTGTATTGCTTGATTTTAAATAGTATAGGCACTTATTTTTAAAGTTTATTAAAGATATACATGCAAAAGGGGCCAGCCTGAAGTGATATAGCAGGACTTAATTTTCTGATTAAAGTTCCACTTTAATTAAAGACATTGGGATGCATCCACACACATTTATTATCAGTTTTCTCTTTTGTGCATTTGGAAGATCTGGGGGGAAGGGGGGAGTCCTCAACCCCACCGTACTTGAAGTTTTATTGGCTCTGAAGGTGCCAACCCCACCGCCCAACCCTCCAATGAGAGGGCTGAAATGACAGCTGTTTCCATAAAACATACAGCTCATCCAGAGTTATATATATTGATGCAGTGGGTACAGGCACAGCATGTTGTCAATCCATATCCAAATATCTTAAAGGAGAAAGGAAAACAGACAACGATGAAGATACGCCCATCGGCAAAATGCTTTGACATCACAAGTCAGTGACATCACGGCTGGTCGGCGCCATACACCTAGTTCCGATGGACACGAAGCATCACGCCTACGCAAGGTGTCCACCGATTTCCATGTATACCCTTTAGGAAGCGGGTCCTGACCACAGGGGCCCCTGAAGTTGGCAGCTGGCTCCAGTACTTGGAGCATGGAATCCAGCAAATGGAGGAACAACATGTGGTTATCTTTTGACCGAGCAGGTGGTGAGTGATACTTTCCTCACACTGTAATGGACACATGTCCGATAGGCCCTCATTGCTAGAAGTTTGTTACAGCAGCAGCCTCATTGACTTTCTCTTACAACAGGATGGAGACATAATGGTACATCTTACAGTCGGTGCACAGCACCTTATTTGCATAGTCCATCAAAGATCTATTCATCACCTTCACCTGATGGTCCTTATGGTCATCTTTTCATATCACTCTGCATGTATGAGGTATATCATAGTTAGTCAATTCCAGCTCCTTAGCATTGTCTAATTGGCTCCTATTTCCAGCAATCTTGGTGTTTCACATGTCTATATGACTGATGTACAGCCTGTTGCATATGTTTTCATCTCATATATATTTCCCCACTGTGGTGGTGTACCCCGATGTGCCTTTGCTATTGATGCAAAAGACCTGTGAGTCATTGCCCCTATAGCATAGCATCACTTGTGGCCTGCCATGATGTCTCGGTTTTTTATTTTAAGGTTGTCTTGTGTATTGTCCATTATTGAGGTGATGGCTATTTGCAGTCTTGACTCAATTGTATTCTATGTGCAACTTTGCCAATAAAGCATATCCCTGATGACTATTTGAGTATCGAACTTGTCTTTCATGTAACCGCTTTTCTTTATGAATCTCTTTTCACTTTTTTTTGTTGCAGGTTTTTTGGTTACTGGGCAAACTTTATACTTCAGGCGATACCTATTATTTTTTAGGCCTCTATCTTTATGGTAATATAGAAAACAGACAACACACTGTTCTGTATGTCTGGATTGGGTAACAAGCTAATTTAAATCTTATAAACCATCCCAGCTCCACAAAGAGACACACTATTACTAGGTTATGTTTGGAGCTCTAAATAGTTCTAGAAAAATCTACATATTGGGTGTTCTAAATGCATTCTGTGTCCTGCAACCCCAGCGATCCAAAAGACAGTTGAGCTGCATGGTTCAGCATGGTAATCCAGATAAAGTCAGTTCAAGCCTGAAGGGAATTGTATGTAGAAAGATATCATTGCTCCAAGCTTGTAATAAAACCCACCCACTTCTGGAATTCTAGGTGTCAACCAAAGGGAGCCCAACCATGCTCTGTGAACTCAAGAGGAAAGCAGGAAGTCGTACACCAATGACATCAGATCACATCCAAATGTATTGAAACCCAAGCAAGCCCATATTGGATAAAACATTAGAGATGGGCAGTTCGGGGAGAAGAAGGGGTTGCAATGTGCTATGTCTAGGTTTAATACAGTCGGATGTGATCTGTCGTTGATGGGCTACTTCTAGCTTTCTCATAGAAGAAAGATCCCTACATTTCCCAACATGCTTCAAAATTTCTAGAGTTGAAAAATACTTTTGGTTGCACAATCGACACATATCAAGCAATTCCAAAAAGTGAATTCAAAATACAGACTGTGCAATCTGTTATTTTACATACCTGCTTCAGGCTCAGCATTTAGAGTGGAGGAAACAAAATTGGATGGGAACAAGCCTACACCTCTGTGGTTCTCTCCCTTCCACCAGTTGGCATCACTGTAGAGAAATGTAAAATAAATGGTAATATATGGGATAATGTCACCCCCACTGTAAATTCAGAGACTATTAGGATTCAAAAAGAATTCAGTTACCATATAAATGTACAAGACCACAGGGTATAGCATATATAAAGGTCAGAGCGCTCCGAACATTAATTATTTTACTAGAAGGGTTCTTTATTCCTTTTAGGACACCAAAACAACACTACTCATACATGTTGCAATCTTATTGTACAATGTGCTTGATATATCTAAAAATTTACAAGACTTTTAACGTGTGCAGTTACATAAGATCCAGTCAATTCACACATACAATGATGACTGAAAAAATGACTGAAGAGTAGAAAAATTGTTCACTAGGTTTAAATAGACTGCAGTGAATGTGAATTGGTGCTGGCAGATCCAGTGCCCAACAAGGTAAAATGTATTTATCTTAGGGGTTAATTTAGTATAAGGGGTTAGGTTAAAGCGGAGCTCCACCCAAAAGGGGAAGTTCCCCTTTAAGGCTTTGTCCCCCACTCCTCGTTAAGCACTGGCAACCTTTGGGGAGCAGGTACCCGAATTTGACAGGTACCTGCTCCCACCTCTGCTGCGATCGCCTAGGTTGTCATCCCCGCTCCCTCCACGTAGTCTTCTGGGACAGGCCCCAGAAAACTACAGGACCACTCACAAAGCACAGCGCTACTGATGCACGCGCAGTGGGCACCTGGCCATGAAGCCGCAATCTGTCACAGCCGGGTGCCTACACGGAAGATGCTGGCACCGAGGTGACAGGACGGTCAGTCAACCCGGCCAGTGTGAGGACACCATGGAATCAAGGGACAGGTGAGTGTCCGATTTTTAAAAGTCGGCATCTACATCTGCATCAGACTGGACCTCCACGTTAAGGTTAGAGTCAAGGGTTAGGGATTAAGGATAATTATCTGGGTTAAGGTAGGTGTTAATGCTCTCAAGTAAGGAGCTGGGGGTGGGCGTGTCATCATGCTCAATGTGCAAGACCTCATCTAGCAATTGTAGGACTATGTACAAAATAACTTCTGCACAATACAGGATACAGTGGTGACGTGGGGATTAGAGAGAGCAACCAGTGAAAGGTGTGGGGGACCCAAGAGTTCAACAGTCCCGAAAGTGTTGGTTTCCCAGCAGAGTTTGGGTGATCATTTCACAGCAACAGATAGGAGGTCAGCAGCACGGACGGCAGGTGAGAACCATTTTGTTTATTCTTTACAGGTATGCTTGCTTTATACTGTACTGACAGGGTTGCTTTAGGCATATTAAAGTGCTCAAAACATGAATAGACAGGACGTACTGCCCACGATGCTCACCTATCATCCAGCACAAAAATGACTTCTCCACTTTTAAACGTCAGCTCATTGTCCTCCACGGCTTCAAAATCATAAAGAGCCCGCACTTTTCTGGGCATGCGCTGACTGTCATGCGGCACTTCCACTGATGGGTATAAAGATTTGGTATCTGATGGTTGCTGCTTTTGCTCTTGTAAAGATAATTCAATTGCTGTTATTTGAAAACATTATTTACAATATTAGAAAAAAAAAAAAAAAACATCAGTTTATAACAAACTAAAACACACACACACCACACTTCACTAAGATTGTGAGTAATTTTACTCCAGTCTTTATTTCATCAAAAGGATCATTTTGAACTTAAAAGTGGTTGTAAAGGTTGAAGGATTTTTACCTTCATGCAATCTATGCATGAAGGTAAAAAAACCTTGTGTGTTCTGCTCTCCCCCCCCCCCCCCCCAATACTCACCTGTGCCCCCCTCGATCCAGCGAAGTGCACAAGAGCCTAGGCTGTCCCGGGACTCCCTCTCCTCATTGGTCAATCAGTCTGTGAGCCAATGAGGAGAAAGCAAGGGGTGTGGCCAAGCTGCAGCTCTATGTGTCTTATAGACGTATAGAGCGGGGTTCGGGAGCGAGCATGCACCAGTGCCCCCATAGCAAGTGGCTTGCTATTGTGGGCACTGGTCAAGACAGAGAGGTGCTGACGGGAGACCTGAGAAGAGAACCATTGCACAGAGTAGGTGAATATAACATGTTTATTATTTTTAAAAAAAGCCAACAACATGCAATCACTATCTATAGAGGGAGCCATGACTGTCACTAAGCATGATGATTTGTACTAATCCTTTCCTCCTCAACATACGGCAGGCAGTCCCTGTATTGAAACACCACCACTTTATTTCTCCCCAGTGACAGAAGGTATTCCACATGTGTAGAATAACTGCTCCCCTACTGCATGCCAGGGTTCCATTTGTTGGTGTCTACATCACCCCAGGGCATGAAAGCCAATGACAGGAACCACAGGGTGTTGTAGGTATAAGAGGTATTCATAAGAGGTATTCAGATACCTGATTGGCCAGGAAGAAGCAAAGTAGCAGTGTTTCAACACGTGGGCTAATGGAAAGCTAAGTATAGAAACTGTTCTTTGAATACAAGTGATCCTGTGGTCAGGGGCGTATCTACCGCGAGGCAAACAAGGCGTTTGCCTTGGGCGGCAGTTTACAGGGGGGCGGCACCCCACAGGCAAAAGGGACACGGTGTGTCAGTGGCAGGGTCACCGTGGGTGGGGGTACAGCCAAGCCGACACACAAGTAGGGTCTCCCGGGCCAAGGGACCAGCTGCAGAGGAGGGTGGAGTGGTGGGCGGATCCCCGGTGTGCGTTGGGAACGCGTTAGGGCCGGGGCCCGCTGTCTTGTCCTGCTACCCCCCCCCCCCCACACCTCTCCCGATGCCCCCCGTCATGCTGCCCCCCTCCCCATGTCACACTGCCCTCCATCATGCTCCTATCCTGAAGGGGTGGATCTTAAACAGGAAGGGGTAGGACAAATTTAGATGGGGGTGCCCAATTTTAGTTTTGCCTAGGGAAGGACAAAACCAAGATACACCACTGCCTGTGGTAACAGGGTCACTTTAAGGAATTAAATATGTACAGTAATATGTACAGTTGGGCAGCACAGTGGCTAAATGGTTAGCACTTCCGCCTGGCAGTACTAGGGTCGTCGGTTCGAATCCCAACCAAGGCCCCACCTGCCTGAAGTTTGCATGTTCTCCCTGTGTCTGCGTGGGTTTCCTTCGGGTACTCCGGTTTCCTCCCACACTCCAAAGACATGCTGGTAGGTGAATTGGATCCTGTCTAAATTGGCCCTAGTGTGTGTATGAATGTGAGTTAGGGACCTTAGATTGTACGCTCCTTGAGGGTTAGGGACTGATGTGAATGTACAATATATATATGTAAAGCACTGCGTAAATTTATGGTGCTATATAAGTACCTGAAATAAATAATCTTTGCAAATTGACCATTACACTGTTTTTAACATAACACCTGCCTTTAGAGAGATAAGCTGTAATGTGTTGTGATAAGAAAAACGGGAAAAAAAACTTAAGTTAACTAAGCGCAACACATAGCACTACTTGGGGTTCATGTGGCTAAGTGGTTAGCACTTCCACCTAGCAGCACTAGGCTTGTCGGTTCAAATCCCAACCACTACCTGCCTGGAATTTGTATGTTCTCCCTGTGTGTGTTTCCTCCCAGTACCCCAGCTTCCTCCCACACTCCAAAGACATGCTGGTAGGTGAATTGGATCCTGCCTACATATATTGACCCTAGTATGTATGTATAAATGTAAGTTATGGACCTTAGATTGTAAGCTCCTTGAGGGTTAGGGACTGATGTGAATGTACAATATATGTGTGTAAAGCGCTGTGTAAATTGGCAATGCTATACAAGTACCTGCAATAAACAATGTCAATAATGTCATTCAAATGCTGAGTTCTCTGAGTACATGTTGCTGCGGTTCAGTGGAAGATGCAGCATTTGACATGAAAAGGTTTAATTTGACATACTGTGCCTGCAGCTCAAATGCACCTGAATAACGAATGCTGCATCTACAAAAACACAGCACAACGCAAAACATTCCAAATGCACATGAAAAGCAAGGAAAACAACGCTCATCAACATGTGACCTTTTTCTGCTAATGCATTTCTACTTTGCACAGCAACCAGGAATTCTCCTTTAGGGGAACATTATAACAAGGAAATATGAAGGCTGATCTCTCCTAAAAAGCGTTCACTTTTTGATTGAGATGCCTATCCAATGCCTTTAGAACTTTCCTAATTAAAGACCTGGGACAAGAAGACAGATCAGGAGTTTCGTGTTCACTTTGACTTTCCTGGTCTGTAAGCTTGTATCAAGTTAGTGACTTCTAAAATACTGGAGCCAAACGAAACCAGGCAACCGGCATTTAAAACTCAAAGCTATTCTTCTCCTTTACAAAGCATAGTCCGTTGGCTGCACGCAGCAAATAATATTGTATATGAACATTTCTTATGTAAAATCTCATATTTAAGAGCCTAAAAAAAATTAGAATATATGTTACAGTATTAACATAGTTTATAGCACTAATCATAAAAAGAAAGAAAACTGAATGCTGCATATGCCCTTTAAAGCATGCCTACCCTTAGCAATATCTTCATCTTCTTTATTTTTGCTGGTTGCTGTCCCGTTTTTAGGTGTATTTGACGTGCTCTGTGAATTAGAGATAGGTTTATGAGACGGAGATACATTATCCGAAGAGGGAGAGATAAGTAACGTCATGTCTAGGGAAAAACACATGATTCTGAAGCAGGTCCACTACACAGCACATGATTATCCCACCTGAGAGCCAGAAGTTGGGAAAGTCACGCCTTCTTCCTTCAGAGATTTAATGGTGGCCGATATCAGGCTGAACTGGGGATCTTTCTGGAATTCTTCGGCCCATTCCACCATCAAAGCTTTTAGTTTCTCTGCTACTTTTGGATGTGCCTAGGAGAATTAAAAGAAAGTATGATTTTTGTACTCACCATAAAAATCCTTTTCTTGGAGTCCATTGAGGGACACAGGAAGTCGTTCCGCTTTTTGTTGTACGTGCAAACAAACGAAAAATACTGTAGGCCTGTCCTGGATAACCCTCCTATCACCGGCATGCCTCAGTTCAGTTACAAAGCAGTACTAGGGGTATGATTATACAAACAGATGGGCAGGGCCTGTGTCCCCTAATTTCAGGAAGGTGTGCACCACATCAAGAAAGAGCAAATGGTTTCTTAATTTGGGAGCAATAGCAGAGGACTGCTACTCCTCGGATGAAGCTCAACAGGCAGAGACTAGAGCAACTTAGTATAAGGCAGCCACAGAAGCTGATGGTTCAGAGGCAGCCAATGCTTCTGGTAAAATAGGTACAGAATCTGTGGGAGTGCGCCTGTGGCCCCTGTGGTCAAAGTCAGCTGTGACTATGACTGTAATAAAAAATAAAAACCTCAGCCAAGAGGAGAGCACTAAAGAAGACATCGTTGACAGAATAAACTGCGGAGGGCAACAGGATTCCTGGTGTTGACATCAGCAATGTCAGTAGGTGAGCTGCAATCTGCCCTGGAGCCATTAGCAGATTGTGAAATGGGGGCACCCAATACAGCAAGACTGTCCCACCACCTACCCTCCCTCCCATGTCTAGAATCAGACATGTTGTAACCATGTAGAGGTAAGGCAAGTTAGGGCTCAAGGCAGAAGACAAGACTTCAGGTACTTATGAAACCCAGAAAGCAAGAAGGAGGTGAGGATCAGATGGCCGTAGGTGAGGATTAAGCATCAGAGCTCAGTCCTCCAGCGTTAACGCCTTTGGTGGTAGAAACCAGCGGGAAACAGGTAATTTTAAAAGGCATCCAGCAACCTATGTACTTGAGGGACCTCCGAGTGCTTGGCCCAATCAGAGTGAGTCTTCAGAGACCAGGCAAGTGCTGAGGCAATGCAAGTGGAGAAACAAAAAGCCAAATCTAACACATTGCACACCAAACTCCAAAAAAGGACTGGGCACCCTCAATTTAATATTTGGTAGCACATCCCTTGGAAAAAATAACTGAAATCAATCACTTCCAGTAATCAATTAGTTTCTTATCCCTCTCTACTGGAATTTTGGACCACTCTTCTGTAACCAACTGCTCCAGATTGGAAGGGTTCCTTTTCCTAACTGCTGTTTTGAGATCTCTCCACAGGTGCTCTATAGGATTGAGATCTGGACTCATTGCTGGCCAGATCAGTACTCTCCAGCGCTTTGTCTGAAAACATTTCTGGGTGCTTTTTGATGTGTGCTTTGGGTCAATGTCCTGCTGTAAGATCTGTGACCTCTGAGGGAGATCCAACTTTCCAACACTGGACCCTACATCGCACCCCAGAATTCTTTGGTAGTCTTCAGATTTCAGAATGCCATGCAAACAGTCAAGACATCCAGTGCTTGAAGCAGAAAAGCAACCCCAAAATATCAGTGAACCGCTACCATGTTTGACTGTATTCTATTCTTTAAAGGCCTCATTACTTTTTCTGAAAACAGTAGAATGATGGCCTTTACCAAAAATCTCCAATTTTGTTCCGTCTGACCACAGCACATTCTTCCAAAAGAATTTTGGCTTCCTCAGGTAAGTTTTGGCAAACTCCAATCTGGCTTTTTTATGTTTCTGTGTCAGCAGTGGGGTTCTCCTGGGTCTCCTATCATAGCGTCTCTTTTCATTCAGATGGCGACGTATAGTGCGAGCTGATACAGTTGTACCCTGTGCCTGGAGGTCAACTTGAACTTGTCTGGAATTTGATTAAGGTTCTTTATCCACCATTCGAACAATCCTTTGTTGCAATCTTTGGTCAGTTTTTATATTTCATCCATGTCCAGCGAGATTAGCTACAGTGCCACATGCTGTAAACTACTTGACAATGCTGTGCACAGGAACATTACGATCTCTGGAGATGGACTTGTAACAATCCTCAGGCAATTATTTGGTGCTTTTTCTCCTCCGTGCGGCACACAGACACACAACAGATAGGTGAAGCCAATTTTTCATCATTTTAACTGGTTGCCGGTGTGATTTCTATATTGTCAGCACCTGTTGATACGGGTGAGTTTAATTACAAAAATGACAGGAGCATAAAATTCTGAGAAATAATTGCATTCCAAGTTTTTGAAGGTGCCAATAATTTTGTCTAATCCATTTTTGGAGTTTTGCATGGAATGTGTCAGATTTGGCTCTTTGTTTCTCCCCTTTTGGTGTCATACCAATACAAAAAAAAAAAAGAAACATGGCAAAACCTAAACATTTGTAATTGCAACAAATTTCTTAATCATTTGGTGGGTTGATCACCTACTTGTGGCCATACTGCCACTTTACTAGGAAACAACTAATGCTTATTTTGTGTGTTTCCTCCCAGTTTTTACCACATACTACTTCTGTCATTTTAGCAGCAACCTCTGCAGCAGCACCACTTCATCAAACCATAGCTGTTCGACCTAATCCCATTCTAATGACCCAACTGTTTAGGGCCCCTACAAAAATCACTAAATGCTCAGCAATGGAAGGGAAAACCTACTTCAAGCCCTAGCTCTTGACCTTTAAATTTTAGGTGTACTGTAAAAAAAAAAAAAAAAATGTCAAGCTTCAGACAATCAGTTTTGTCTAAAAAAAAAATAAAGCTTTTTTTTTTGTACATAACAAGCAAGCAAAGTTTGTGAAGCATTTTCCAGAGAATAAAAGATTAAAATAATTGACTGATTCCCCAACGTCCAGTGAACCAGACAATCTGTGGAACAAAAAGCTTGTTTTTATCACCAGTATTGTGGAAGAGAAGGCAGTTGATTCAAGGTAAGGCAGAGATCAATAAGTTCTTTGTTAACAATAACACATATATCACTCAAAGGAGAATTATTAGCATACCTTATTTATAACTCCTCGCACTTCACTTGAGAAGTCTCTGGAACATATTTCTAGATGAAAGGCTTTTCCGCAGTTGGATACGCAGGCTCCTAATAGCTATGAAGGTACAGCAAAGGGCATTATGACAGGAGATATTTTATAGCTACAGGATGTTATGCAACTGACAATCAATAAGAGGAGTGTACTTACAGTCAGGGCTTGTAAAGCTACGTGTGGGACTTTGTGATTCACTCTTTTCATTATAGCTTTAAGGCCTTCTTTAGCTCTGAAATTAAAATAAACAGAAATTCTTAATATTCTAATTAATTTTGTATTAATGAGCAGTGCCAAAGTAAGCCTACATATCTGAGAAACAGTGTGAGCACTATCTATGTATGAGATCACTGGATTATTATAGGAGGCAGAACAGGAAAATGTTTTCACGCTAGAAAATACGACTACATAGTTTTGTGTGTTGAGGCGAGCTCTCAAAGAAACAAACCTGTAACAAAGAGGGTGACTGTAACCCAATCCCACTCCAGCATGCGCATGATTGGCTGCCTGAGTCAATTCCAGTTCACACACTACTGACTGCCCAATCACACTCTAGCTCACACTATATTAGCTGCCCAATCCCACTCCAGCTCACAAACTATTGACTGCCCGATCCCACACTATTGGCTGCCCAATCCCACTCCAGCTCCCACTATTGGCTGCCCGATCCCACTCCAGCTCACACTATTGGCTGCCCGATCCCACTCCAGCTCACAATCTATTGACTGCCCGATCCCACTCCAGCTCACACTATTGGCTGCCCGATCCCACCCCAGCTCACACACTATTGGCTGCCCGATCCCACTCCAGCTCACACTATATTAGCTGCCCGATCCCACTCCAGCTCACACTATTGGCTGCCCGATCCCACTCCAGCTCACACTATTGGCTGCCCGATCCCACTCCAGCTCACACTATATTAGCTGCCCGATCCCACTCCAGCTCACACTATTGGCTGCCCGATCCCACCCCAGCTCACACTATATTAGCTGCCCGATCCCACTCCAGCTCACACTACTGGCTGCCCGATCCCACTCCAGCTCACACTATTGGCTGCCCGATCCCACTCCAGCTCACACTATTGGCTGCCCGATCCCACTCCAGCTCACACTAGATTGGCTGCCCGATCCCACTCCAGATCACACACTATTGGCTGCCCGATCCCACTCCAGATCACACACTATTGGCTGCCCGATCCCACTCCAGCTCACACACTATTGGCTGCCCGATCCCACTCCAGCTCACACACTGCTGGCTGCCTGATCCCACTCCAGCTCACACACTATTGGCTGCCCGATACCACTCCAGCTCACACACTATTGGCTGCCCGATCCCACTCCAGCTCACACACTATTGGCTGCCTGATCCCACTCCAGCTCACACACTACTGGCTGCCCGATCCCACTCCAGCTCACACACTATTGGCTGCCCGATCCCACTCCAGCTCACACACTATTGGCTGCCCGATCCCACTCCAGCTCACACACTGCTGGCTGCCTGATCCCACTTCAGCTCACACACTATGAGCAATCTGATTCCAGTGTTTAACAATCATGCACCACAGATGTCAGTGCAATACAAACTCAGGTAGTGAATATACTGTACGTGTAATCAGTGTTCATATGTGATCAGACTTTTCTCTGGCACGGCTGACTTCTCATAATGCAAATGCCAGTTGCCTAGCTGTCATGCAGAGCCTCTTGTCTAAATACAATTGAGCCACTGACCTTCAAAATCATACAGAGAAGAATGGTAAATATGACTTCCAGAAAACTATTTCCAGAAGGAGGACAGCATAGGTGGTCCACATATGTCTAGTACAAAAGGTTTATTTTAAAGTGCATCTAAATCCAGGAAAAAAAATTTGTATATTGCAGGTTACAAGTCCATAGATATGATCGCTGCATTCGTTTTCCTTTTTCTCCCCATTATTTGTAGGTTGTCGAAGCGCATTCACTGTACTTTATCTATGAAGGAGCAGTGTTGTTACCCTAGGACAGTAGTGGGCAACCTTTTTTTTTCAACTGAGCCAAATCTCGCCAAAACCACGATTGAAATTTATTTTGAGAGCCACATTTTTAAAACTGAAAATACATAGGATAGTACACTGTTTTTAGTTTCAATAAGTTTTTATAGTAATTCATCCCCCATAGTAATTCATCCCCCATATAGTAATTCATCCCCCATATAGTAATTCATCCCCCATAGTAATTCATCCCCCATAGTAATTCATCCCCCATATAGTAATTCATCCCCCATATAGTAATTCATCCCCCATATAGTAATTCATCCCCCATATAGTAATTCATCCCCCATATAGTAATTCATCCCCCATAGTAATTCATCCCCCATATAGTAATTCATCCCCCATATAGTAATTCATCCCCCATAGTAATTCATCCCCCATATAGTAATTCATCCCCCATAAAGTAATTCATCCCCCCTATAGTAATTCATCCCCCCTATAGTAATTCATCCCTCATATAGTAGTAGTAAGTAAGTAGCAAGTAGTAAGCCAAGTCCCCCCTGTGTCAATTCACTTACCTTTGCTCCGTGCGTTCCTCTCGCCGTGTTCCCGCGCCGTTCCGGTCTTCAGGGCGGACTGTGAGAGGAGCCTAGCTCCTCTCACGTTCGTCACGCTGCCCCGCCTACACACATCCTGACAGCCAATCACTGGCTATCAGGATGTGAGTGGCAGCGAGACTGGCCAATCATTGCATTTGAGCGCGCTGCCCTGGCTGTTTTTTTTTTTGGATCACGCTGCAGAGTCCCTGCCGCCCGAGAGGAGGGAGGGGAGCGGGCGCCCGGCACACAAGAGCCGCATTAAAGCGTGTAAAGAGCCGCATGTGGCTCGCGAGCCGCGGCTTGCCGACCACTGCCCTAGGACAAGACTATGAACACCTCCTTCTTCCCCTTAACAGAGAAGAAAGGTTCTATAGTCTTCAGAAATATCTGGGAACAATGTAACTGATAAAATTTAGCACATCATCTGCACGATTTCTAGTAGGATTATCAAGTGTTTTTTCACTTATTGAAAAAATATTTTAAGAAAGACGCTCTCAATTATATATTTAATAATCCCACGCAAAGTGATCATGATCTTGAATGAACACAATATCAAGCCTTAAAGTAAACCTTAACAATAAACTTCACTTATTTGCTCCCTTTTAGACTGTTCAATGTACCATTAAAACCTTTAGTTATACATTATCGGATTGAAAAGTGTAAAAAAATACCTGTTAATCATGTCAGAAATTCAGAGCTGTCTTGTGCTTAAAGTGAAACTTCTCTCTCTCTCAAGCAACATGGAATATTTATAATCCTTATGCTGCTAGCATTAGTAAATAGATAGGAAAGTAGATCATATTTACTTGTTTTAATCTTTTTTTTTGCATTCCTTCATTTACTTACTGGTTCCCATGCCCAGGCAAATGATATCATACATCCCAGAAGTCTTCAGGAGGGAAGGGAGATTTCTCAGCTCAGCCAATGCCCGAGCTAAGGACAGATGGATTCGAGGAAGTAAATGCTACATCAATCATCTGGTCTTACTCAAGATGGCAACTGCCAGAAATGCCAGGAGGCGTTTTTCAAAATGATTGGATGGTGGAATTGCTACGGCAATCCGACGGGAAGTGGGATCAGGTACCTGTCAAAACCAGTAGTCCCCCATCTCCCCAAAACAAGGTGCCAAAAGTAGAAGGAGGTAGAAGAGGAGGAGGGAGGAGGGCATAAAGCAGAATTTTCTTTTTAGTTTGATGTTCCACTTTATCCCTTTCACTGCCAGAGCTGTTTTTGCATTTTTTTTGCACACATTTAAAAATCATTTTAGGCCTGAAGATTACACAAAACCCCCAAACATTATATATTTTATGAAAGCAGACACCCTAGAGAATAAAATTCCAATTTTCTGTGTTAGACGATATTACCGCAAAGGTCTAGGAAATGCAAAATTTCAGTAAGAAACACACTAAAGTGATTTTTAAGGCAAACAAATGTAATAAATTACAGGTCAGTTTAATGTTATGGAGGAGGTCTTATGCTAGAAATATTGCTCTCACACTGGCGTGTGTGACAATATGTAACATGTGTATCGCAATCGATGTTTTCATGCGTAGGCGACCTTGCAATGTGCGCAAGTGTAACTTCTTTTTTTGCAAAAAAAAAAAAATATAATAAATAATTTTTTTTTTCCTTTAACTTTTTTTTCCCATCACGAAGAACCCTGATGATTTTTAGGTGACGGGTTCTCTTTAATGAGACATGCAGGGTCTAAAAGACCGTGCATGTCTCCTCTGGGCTACACTGGATGTATTGCAATGCAGATTGCAATGCAATACATGTCTCCTCGGCTATTCTAGCAAGGGAAAGTGACAGCGGTGACCTAGAAGTGACGTCTTACACATCACTTTCCGTGTCACAGCCAAAAGGAGGGGAGAACGGACACGGGCGGTGGAAGCAATCGGGCAGCAATCACCAGATTGTGCGTAAAACCCCCCACTGTCAAGTCCATATGACATATGGAAGTGGCAGCAAAAATGTTAAGGGCCTGTTTACACCATACATGCAGAAAAACTCATGGAAACTGACATGCAGGTTTCACTTGCGGAGACATCAGTTTACATCAGTTTTTATGTGAGTTTCAATGAGTTTTATATATACTGCAGATTCCTGCGCAGGAAAAAAATCTGCATGATACTAGTATTGTCGTGTGAACAGGACCCAAGAAGAACAATTGATTTTGTTGTGCCCTTGTAGAAAAACTGACATCTATGCACAATGATGTGAACAAGCCTTAAGAGGAATTCCAGTCAAAATAGAAATTGTGCCCAGGATTAGTATGTTAAATATGTTTAAAGTGGAAGTAAACCATGTTTGAAAAAAAAAAACAAAAAACTGCTCCCCCCGCAGGGTAGTCATATTGTGCTACAATGCACCGCATACTAGCACATCATGACAGAGTTACCTGTGAAACGGATCCCTCCGCCCGGTCACCGCTGACATGGCATCTATCTTCACTCGGTCATCCTTCCGGGTTTGCTGGCTCTGGTCGCTTGAATGATCGAGCCGCTATGCGCTGGAGTCATGGCCGCGGCACAGCTCTCTCAAAGGACAGCATGCCGTCCATTGAGAGCGCAGTGCACACGGGCCTGTGACTTTACCAGCTGCTTTACATATCTCAACGGTGCACGCTTAGGAGATATTTATGGTACCTACATCTACCTAGTTCTAATTGTACTAGATCTAGGTAAACCTTATTATAGGCTTATCTGTAGGTACAAAGAAAAAAAGGGAGTTTACTCCCACTTTAGCTTTGACATTATGCCCCCATACCTCCCAGCAATGTCTCCCTCGGCATCTTATTACCAAGGAAATGACGCCGATGGTGGGCTTGTAGGCGTCACTTCCTGTAAAATGTATATCCCTCTTGCACCGTCAATTCTGGCAGTGATGGCAGCTTACTTGGCGAACGCCCGCTGGCTAGCTATGCCTCTTCTGGAATGAATTTGCTAGTTAGGAAGAGACACGCCCTGGAGTCACACGGCACACAATAACTAGATAAAGGTCATCTGAGAGGTGGGTTATTTAAAAAAAAAAAAAAAGAAATAAAAAAAAGGAGGGAAGAAGTACAAGGATGGAAATTATTTATTTTTTAATAATGCTAATCTTATACATGGTGGATTGTTGCTTTTTTAGGGTGATGCCTTTCCTTCCACATTAGGTAGTGGAGATAAGAGAGGGTGGGTCTGAATAGTTTGACAAGAGAAAACTGGGCAGGGCTGACAACACTGTCCACAAAAACGCTGTTCTGTTGTCAGACCACAACAGGACAGGAGCTGAGTATACTTCTGGAGTGTATTTTTTGTACTTGCAAGGCCTTTAAACAAATAAAACAGGCATGTATTGTAGAGACTATCTACATCTGTTTCTATTTATTTTGCCTTGACATGCACTGCAAACCTTACCCATTAGGTGTATTCACAATTTTATCACAGAGATCCATAATGAGGCCCCAGTCTTCTGCAGTATTGTATTCATTTGTTGCCTTTTCTGCAAAATAAAAAAAAGACAATTGTTAGGAGTTAAAAAAATAAAAAAAAGGAGATTCACAAGCTTTGTTACAATGTAAAAAAAACAAAATGCTAATTTAAAGTGGTACTACCGAGGGAAAAAAATGGCCAGAGTAACCAGCAGATGCTTAGATGGCTTATAGACAAGGATGCCAATAAGGGCAATTGTTCTTACTGTGGGCCAAGCACTCACTGATCGGGAATTTTCTATAAAGAAAAACACAACTCAAAAGCAGAGTCCCTGCAAATGAAGAAGTATTATATTGACCTTTCTGCTGTTGTATATTTCCAGTCTTGAAGCGCTAAAGCCTCTGTCAGAATCCTCAGCATTCAACACTTCTGGGAGTGCTGGATGCCTGCCTGTGTCCCCACCATGTGCTGTGGCTCCATCCACTAAGTCCAAGATTACTACTGTGTTCTGTGGTGACATAGGAGCCAGAAGATGGAACCACAGCATGTGGTGGTGGTGGTGGTGGTGGTGGTGGGGGGGGGGTGTTGACCTAGGTGTCCAACACCCCCGTAGGTGTCAAATGCGAATGATTCTGGCAGAGGCTGTAGAAGTATTATACCTCATCTCTGAAAGCAGACAACCTCTTTCCATACTTTGTAATTAAGTCACACAAGACTGCTGAACATGGCCACTGACAATGCAAAGAATGATGGTAGGACACAACTTGAAGAACCTAAACAGTAAATTTACAGCATTCTACTAAAGACTGATTCTTGGAAAATGGATTTCTCATTGGATTGCCCTGGATGAAGGTAGAGCTAAATCCACCATTCAAAATTGCCTCGTCTACAATCCTTCATGCAAGCCCTGTAAACCTTAGACACGAAATATGAACAAAGCATATCCCGCTATAGTGTGTACTTCTGTCTAAATCCAGAGCACTAAGTTTAATTTCTGTCTGCTGCCTTGTTCCTCTGCTACCAGCACAAGTCGCTTCTGACAAGCTTTCCTGACACCAAAAGAAAAATGGTGACAGGGCAATGATGGGCAGCATCAGCTCTGTACCTGTGTGAACGGGGTGTGTCTCTTCCCTCCAATCAGCTTTCAGAGCTCTCCTCATGGATGTAACTTCAGCCCTCTGCCCCCTGCTTTTCATAGCTGTGAGATCCTGTGTAAATTCTGCACTTTGAATGGATGTAGAGGAAAGATTGCTGTAGATAAACAGGTACAGCTTTTCAGGAGGATTTTTTCTCATCTGTGTATCACCTGAGGCCAGTCACTTCACTGGGTATATCCAAGGGTTTACATCCACTTTAAGTATCACATAAAAGAAAAGTCACCAGCACTCTAAGATGTGATTCAGCAATTTATTGCAAACAATGTGTGTCTAAAATGTTCAGTGAATGGTCTGATATTTTACCGGCAACATGGGCCAGGTTTACGTGCATGTACAAGGCTATCCAAAGATATGCCAAGAAGTGCCACCTAGAGTGGAGTACACGTGACTGTCAGGGTAAACCCACTGCAGGCAGTCGAACGTAGTCAGTGTGAGAGGTAGGGTGCAAAGGAGCAACAAGTGAACATCAAGTTCTGCTACAAATTGGGGAAACCGGCGATGGAGACACATGAAATGTTGGTGCAAGTGTACAAGACGAACGCCGTGACCAGAAAAAGTGTTTACAACTGGCTCAAATGCTTTTGAGACAGGAAGGAAACAACTGAGGATGAGCCACGTTTGCCTCAGCCATCGAGAAGTAGAACCTCAGACATGATCAATTGAGTGCGGCACATGCTGGCATGAGATCAGCGACTTACTCCACGGATGATGGCTGAGGAATTGGGCATTAGCAAGGACACGGTGCGCACCATCGCCTGCGAAGATTTAGGTAAGCAAAAGATCTGTTCCCGGTTTGTGCTGCACAAGCTGACAGACGAACAGAACAGCAAAACAGATGGAAACCTCATGTGTGACCAGGATCCATCCTGTCAACCATTATCACAGGGAATGAGACCTGCTGCTACCAGTTCAATCTGGAATTCAAGCGGCAATTGATGGAATGGTGTTCACCGTTTTCCCCGTGACCCAAAAAGAGTTGCCTGCAAAAGTCCAAGGTCAAGACAATGTTGATCGCCATCTTTGACAATGATGGCATCATCCATCAGGAATTCGTTCCTGTGGGCCAAACTGTGAACACTGCATTCTACGAGGAAGTTTTGAAAAGGCTGCTACGAAGCATCAGCCGTGTTTGTGCGATTCGTGTGCACCAATTCTGGGCTCAGAGCAGCATTCCAGTTTTTGATCATCCACCGTACTCCCCTAATCTGGCCCCTGCGGACTTCTGTTTTCGCACCTGAAGAGTGTCATAAAAAGGCATGTATCGGACTTCGAAAATTATACATATATATATATTTCATACTCATTTAAATTCTCGATATTAAAAAGTTGAATACAAATATATATATATAAAAATATCTTTTAAAAAAACTGTCCATTTCGGTTTTGGTTTTCAGCTAAGTGCTTCCTGAATTCTTGGTTTCAGGTCCAGAATTTTCATTTTGGTACAACTGAAAATCCTGATTCAAAGGGTCTTAGTCTCAATTTGCCCCAAGTGTTTCATTAATGACTGTTCAGTCCATACCGCTGTTATGTTTAAAGAAATGTAACGTATGACTGGAAATTGACAAATAATTTTTTTAAAAATTGAGGGTTTACATGCACTTTTTTGTTACTGCAAATAATGCCAAGCTGATTTACTACTGCTTACTGCGAAGGAAAAAACAAACAAAACAATGGCTTTCACTTCTTTATGGTGCTATTGCAAATCATAATTACTGATGGCCTCAATTCAGATAATAAAACGTAGCTAGAAAAAAGACCTGATTTTGCCTTTTCAATTAACAAGCATATGCTTCTCTCTTGTGTTGAGCAATATGCTTCTGTCAATGTGATGAGCTAATGCCTGACATTCTGAAATCAGGACACACAATTACTGCAATTCTGACCACGCTCATGTCAAAATACTACTGATGCCCGTTTCTAAAAACGATTGCACAAGAAACAAAAGCATATAATCATATTTTAGAATTAAAATACATCTACATGTTTCTCTTGCAAAATGTTTCATGTAATAGAAGAGGATCTTGGGAATTCTTGCCTGCTTTTAGGGATTACACCACAACCTCTCCTCCTCCCTACCTGGTCCTTTCAACCCCTCCCCAGTCTATCCCCCCCCCCCTACTCCCATATCGTTCTTCCCCACTGCTTCCATGAACCAGCTTGCCATACTTAGGCTGCCCATACACCAGTCATTTACTTTCGTTCAACCCACTGAAAGAAAAGGACTTGATTCCCTCATCTACCGGTGGCACTGATCGAGTGAAAATTTTCCAACAGGCTGGTTGTACACTAGCTGATTAATATATCATCCTGCCTCACAGTATGCAAGCAGATTCAAGCCTACATTAGAAAACTAGAGTTAGAAAATGAAATTGATATCAGCAGTTGCTAAGCAATAGAAAAAAAGCAATACATACAGTTGTTACTTTGGACACTGACAAATGGCAGTCAATATGAATTCCTGAAAACTGTTATCAGTTGGAGCAGTAAGTGTTGATCTTTTGCATAAAAAAGTGACCCTACAGATGAGGGCTAAAGTAAACAAAAAAAAAATGCAAAATACAAAATATTGATTGATTCAGTAATAAAAGCGGGTTTTTTTTGGACATCAAAACAGCCCTGACACATCAATGCATGGACATCTCTGAAGGTATGCTGCGGTATCTGGCACCAAGCAGTCAGTAGCAGAAACTATAAGTCCTGTAAGTTGTGAGGCAAGGGCCTCCTTGGATGAGACTTGTTTTTCCAGCACATCCCATAGATGCTCAACTGGAATGAGATCTGGAAAATTTGGAAGGAGGCCAGGTCAACACCTCAAAGACATCTTCCATTGCTCCATGATCCAGCTGTGATGCTCATCTACCCACTGTAGGCGTTTTTGGCTGTAGATATGGGTCAGCATGGACACCCTAACCAGTCAGCAGCTATGCAGCCCCATACACAAATGATGATGTATTGTGTGTTCTGACACATTCCTATCAGAACCAGCATTAACTTTTTCACCAATCTGAGCTATAGTAGCTCTTCTATTAGACTGGACTACAAGGGCCAGACCTGTCACCGAGTCGCCCGTTTTCTTTCTTTAGACCACTTCTGGTAGATCCTGACAACTGCAGACTGGGAACATCCCACAAGTGCTGCAGTCTTCGAGTAGCCCTGATCCAGTCATCTAGCCATTACAATTTTGGCCCTTATCATAGTCACTCAAATTACACTTGCCCATTTTTTCTATTTCAACACATCAACTTCAGAGACATGTTCACTTGCTGCCTTTACCTGTCAAAATCTTATGGCTGTTCAGTGTGTGTGTAATATATATATATATATATATATATATATATATATATTCCAAAAGATAAACAAACATAACCAGCGCTCCAATCTTCATGCAACCAAGAAGATGCCAAAATGCCAAACGAAGAGGTGCAGCCCTTCTAAGATCGGGAAATCTGAGCACTAGTGAAAAAGAACAGACAAGGGCGCACTCTCATCGTGCATTACTGTGGTAAAACACGTTTTTATTGAATAAAAAGAGGATATATACTCACAAACCAACGTGAAAAAAAGCAGTGTATGTGGTCCACAAAGACAGTCACAAAACATCTGTGTCTAATAATGCGAATGAGCTGACGCGTTTCGGGAGCTGAACCCCCTTCCTCAGAGCTAGAGATGTGCCTGCTGGCCACAAGCCCATATACTGATGGAATATCAGAAGGAGGGTAGATGATATATATATATATATATATATATATATATATATATACACACATACAGTATATACAGCATGCGAGTGTGTGTGTATATATATATATATATATATATATATATACACACACACACACACACACACACATACACTTATTTTAGATTTCATACCTGTAGGACATTTATGGTGGCCAATAAATTCCCAAAATAGTTCTCATTCCCATGCCTTGTTTCTGGGGTGCTCAATATGCTGTACACTCCCAGAATCACAGGAATGAGCACTCTACTTGGTTTAAAAGTGGTGAATTTTCTCTCCCCTTATCCCCCAGTCACAGCACTGTGAATGTATGGCTTTTGAACCAGGGAGAGCACTCGTTCTTGTGATGATGGAAGCGAGCATCCTACAGACAGAGCACCCTATCGCAACAAGGCAGAAAGGGGAATAGCAAATATGAGAGTTTCTTTGGCCAGGTAAACATTGCAAAAAGGTAAACTTTTCCTTTGACAGGCTCTTTGAAGGAATCGTTCCTTGTAAGAAGACTGTCAACAAACAGAAAAAGGTTTTTATGACCAAGCTACAATTTACAGCCACTGACCATTCTGGTTTGGTTAAAATTATAGGCAATGTGTTTGTTGTGAAATAGGATGAAGCCGGCTAAAGGCGGCCTGTTCTGTACCCAGTGAGGGAAATAAAGACCTGTAAAAAAATAAATAAATAAAAAATGTGCAAATGTAGCACAGAGGTGGCTGTGTGTGCAATCAGAGTTCTGAAGGTGGGGCTCTCAGATTACAGACAACGAAGTGCAAAGAATGAAAACAGATAATATTCTCATATTCTTTACAATAGGGCTACTGAAAAAAAATTCACGGGAGTCCAGTCACTAAAATTTTCTGCCAGCAGAGGTCTGAATCTCATATTTGTGCCATGACTCTTTGTATATATGTAGTCATTTTATGTCTAGAAAAAAAAAAAAAAAAGCAAATATACAATTCCCATAGCATTTCAGTAATATTTAGGGTCGAATTTCAGTGTGTCTGATGTTCCCCACCAAAGGAACCAACCCCCCCTCAGGTGGTCCCCACCAGAGGCCACCCCTGACAGGAGAGGGCAAGAGCCGAAGTAGTCTGCATATCTGGATGAAGAAAGTTCCACTTCCATTCTGTGATGATGGGGACAGGACACGCACTTCACACCACTGGTTGTTAGGACACCGGGGGTCCTAATAACCAATCACTGAAAGAGAGGAGTGAACCTGCCCTGGGGACTAGCTGGCAGTCTGAATAAAATTGGCATGCGGTCTGTCATTTAGTAATGCTTTATAGAGGTGGTCTACAAACTGCAGCCCTGGAGCCAGATGTGGCCCTTTGCTTGCCTTTATCCAGTGGGCAGCACAGTGGCTAAATGGTTAGCACTTCCACCTGGCAGTACTTGGGTCGTTGGTTCGAATCCCAGCCACGGCACCACCTGCCTGGAGTTTGCATATTCTCCCTGTGCCTGCGTGGGTTTCCTCCGGGTACTCCGGTTTCCTCCTACACTCCAAAGATATGCTGGTAGGTTAATTGGATCCTGTCTAAATTGGCCCTAGTATGTGTATGTATGAATGTGAGTTAGGGACCTTAGATTGTACGCCCCTTGAGGGTTAGGGACTGATGTGAATGTACAATATATATCTAAAGTGCTGTGTAAATTCACGGCTCTATATAAGTACCTCAAATAAATAAATCCAGCCCTTGGGACCCCATTTCTCCAAATGACACCAATTACTGGGAACTATTCCTCCCACTGACACCACTGACGGGGCACGATTCTTCTCATTAAACCATGGCGCATTTTCTACTCCCACCAGCCACAGTCTTGCCCCTCCTAAATCCTGATCCTTCATCTACAAATACAGAAAGATTATTTAAAAAGCACTGGGCCTAAACACTTAGATAAGAGGAAAAAAAAAAAAAAAAATATATATATATATATATATATATATATATACGCACGCACGCACGCACGCACGCACGCACACACACACACACCCCAAGCTGATCTCATGTAAGAAATCATTAGAAATGGTACTTTCCATTTCCCAAAGTTACAGTAGGGTTTTATAGGAGGACATCTCCCGTGACTCATTGCAGCATAAAGAAAAAAAAAATAAAAAAAATAAAAAAAATCACCTTGTTTAGACAACAGAATACAACAATGAAAAATACCATTATTGAGCAGGCACAAATCAATTACTGGGAATACCAGAAAGAAAAGCTGCACTATTTAAATAAAAAGAGGGGTGCTATTTTTTTAAAAACAAGGAAAAAAAAAAAAAAAAGACTATACAGAGTATTACTAACAGAGAGAGGAAGTTCTCAGCATTAGAAGCATAATTTGCCATACAGGAATTTTTTCATGCAGAACAAATCCCATGAGCCAGGTAGATGATGCACCCAGGAACTAATTGTAACTAACTTTTGGGTCACTTTAAGATCAATGTAAAAGGATGACAATGCCCGAGGATGATGTCACCCAGGCAATCTGGATGCTAACAAACTGACAGTGTCAGCACTGCGAAGAGGCTGCCTGCCATTCTCTATGGACTCACTCACAAGGCCAACCAGATGCTGCTCCCTTGATGCTCCCTCACTAGCAAGATTTGGCAGCATTCGGTCCAATGATTCCCTGGGGGTAAGTGGAAGGCTCTTCTACATGACTGGAGATGTGTTGCTAGCAGCAGAGTCACCCAAGTGACATTAGCCTTACACTGATGTACGGTACTTCGTAAAGAGGTATAGATATTTTATACTTTGTTACATTAGTCCAGTTCAGACCAGTGTAACTATGAATAGATCATACCTGGCCAATGCCTCGGGAAGCTGAAAAATCAGTGCAGTAGATACCACTACTCCAGGGATCTCCAATAGCTTCTGGGTCCCACGCTGAGCGGCTGCCCTGCTGCATTCTGAACACAGGAGGTCGGCCACTCAGCACGGGCACCACACAGAGAATGCTTTGCATATTTTGAATGAATACAAGGCGTTCTCTGATTGGATGAGGTGAAGAGCTTGATATCACTGCCCCACCGATTGGCCAACCACCTGTGTTCAGGATGCAGCAGGGAAGACACTCAGCATAGGATCCATAAGCGAGTGGAGATCATTGTAGTAGCAGTGTTTTTTTCAGCAATTTCCAGCTTCCGGAAGCATCAGCCAGGTATGGTATATGAATAGTTATATTGGTCCAAGCTGGAAAATGTGTAAAATATCCATATCTGAAATTCTTCTTTAAAGGATAAGTTCACCTTTTGGACAAAAATAATAAATGCTATTTGCAGGTAACAAAATGTGCATTTATTATTTTGGTCCAAAGGAGCCTGTAAAGCATTGCACCAGTGATCAGTAGATCGCTGATGCTAGGCAGGTCTCCTGCAGACCTGTCAGAATATCTGCTTGCCATACGGGATCTATGAGCAAGCAGCTATACTGACAGGAAGCTTCAATGAAAACTACAAGCCCACAGCTGCTAAGGCTGTTGGAACTTGTAGGCACTCATTCACAGAGCACTGTGAAGGAGTGACACGGCCATGTGGGCGGAGCCCCGCACAGCCATGCTGTTTTCAAATCTGACATAGTAGAGGGAACTTCTCCCCGTACTGTCAGAGGGAGGGGGAGCAAAGGGTGCGGCTGCGGCTATGGGAACATGTTACATGTTCCACCCTAAAATCGGGTGGAACATGTAACATGTTCCAGAGGTGAACTTATCCTTTAACTCAACATTCTTCTAATATATCATCCTATCCTAACCTCGGAAACCACTAAGCAACTTCTTCACTCCCTTATTATATCACGCCTTGACTACTGTAACTCCCTCCTCATTGGGCTACCTCATCGCAGGCTATCCCCTCTTCAGTCCATCATGAATGCTGCTGCCAGACTTATCCACCTTACTAACCGCTCTGTATCTGTCACCCCTCTCTGCCAATCCCTCCACTGGCTTCCAATTGCCCAACGGATAAAATTCAAAACACTAACACTGACGTATAAAGCTATTCATAACTCTGCCCCAAATTACATCACAGACCTTGTCTCTAAATACCACCCAAACCGTACTCTCCGCTCCTCGCAAGACCTCCTAGTCTCTAGCTCCCTTGTCTCCTCCTCCCATGCTCGTCTCCAGGATTTCTCAAGGGCTTTACCCATCCTCTGGAACTCCCTACCCCAATCTATCGGGCTATCGCCTACTCTGCTCACTTTTAGGCACACTCTGAAAACCGATCTCTTCAGGGAAGCCTACCCTGACCCCAGCTAATATTGGAATCCTCTACTCTTCCTACCACTCCATCCCCCACAGCTAATTACCGCTTGTACCACTACCCCTCCCTTCTAGATTGTAAGCTCCAAGGAGCAGGGCTCTCCTAACCCTCCTGTATTGAACTGTATTGTTGCTGTATTGTCTCCCTCCATAATGTAAAGCGCTGAGCAAACTGTTGGCGCTATATAAGTCCTGTATAATAATAATAATATTATAGGGCATGCATTTGGAGCCAGTTCACACCACAATTTCTGAGTTCCAGATGCATTTCTGCATGCATGCTTGTGATATGTTCTGATGGACAAATGCTGCATTCACGTAAATTTTTTTTTTTCTTTTTTTTTAAATTCCCGCACTTCTCTTTGTGTGATTTATCAAAGTAGCACCTAAAAGATCCTGGTGCCCATTTATTGCGGTTTCTATGATTACTCTAGGGATGTAGTGCAGGTGACCTATATTGGATGGTCCAGTTTGCATTCATTCATATTCAATATTCCTTTGACCAGCAACTCTTTAGACCAATATTCATCAGAATTCTGTAAAAAGCTGCACACATACCAGATGGTAGCTGAGCTGTCCAGTTAGATCTCATCAACCCAGAACAGAACAGATGGACAACCATGTCCTACACACACTTGTGTCCAGGCTGCTTGGACCTTAGACGTGATATACAAAGCCAGTGCTCATCAAATACAATTATGTGAGTTAGGTAAATAAGGTAAAAGGGGGAAAGTTACTTCAAAACTGAGAGATCAAGTGAAACCGATACATTTATTTATGTCACCATTCCACTTCTATATGCAGCCGGCTGTAATTAAAAAAAAAAGGGGTTCCTGTTTACAATCATAGCAACAGAGTTTGATTTGTAGATCAGATTTCCCCAAATCCTCATACCCTCTCACAGTGTGCATCAGAAGGTGATACAACCTGCCTCATTTCCTGACAGGAAGACATCCAGCATCATCTAGCTCTTTCCTTACAACCTTACTGCCCCTGATCCACTTTCTTCATTCAATGGATTTTTGTTCTATTCAGTCATGGAGGCTCAGTATCACTTGTGGTGGTCACCTAGAGTGGAGTGGTCTGCATGCAAATGCAGCCTGTCTATTCCTGCCCACGTTCCCCTGAATGACAGATATTTTGATATGTATTCAGCTGCTGACGTGCCACAATACACATACTGCAGCCGTGCGGCAGCTGCAGGCTAAACGACATACCTGTACATCACTAAGCACATGTGTAATGGCACGCTGCCTCCGTGACCACTGTGTCCACAGGACACAGCAGATTGCAGGTACCAGCACCCGGCTGCTTTGATCGGCCAGGGGATCACGTGATCACTATGCGATCACATGATCACAATGTCGACAAAAGCGGTTATGAATTAATTTCATTCACACCAGCTGTGTTTCCTGTGATTGGCCCACAGCTATCACATGGTACCTGGTGTCAATCACAGCATCCTGTACCGTGTGATACCTCATTCATGACAGTGCAAACCATTGCTGTTACAGTGAACTTCACTGTAACAGCAAAGTTTAAAAAGAAAATAATAAAAAAGAACCCTAATGACCGCCTTACCCCCCCCCCCCCCCCCAGAGTGGTATAGTGTTACTATGGTAACACTGAACTACTCTGATGAAAGCATGCACAAAAAAAAAAAAAAAATTATATACATATTTTTTTTTTTTTTTTTAAACAATTGGATAAAAAAAAAAAAAATAGGATGATGCTGTACTGCACCAGTGACAGCATGTAAAAAACAGATGTGGAAAAAAAATGTATTTAATTTCGTCATTTTCAAAAACTTACTGAATACCTCAGACTGTCTACTTGGCACACAGTTATCACATGGTACCTGGGACAGCCACAGCTCCCTGTACCATGTGATCAGCTGCACCCAATTACAAATCACTAGTAACCACATCTGTCATGAAGGTGCAAACATTGCTGCTACAGTGATATCTCTGTAACAACAAATCAAAAAAGAAGAAATCCCTTATCACTTAGGTGACACTGAACTACTCGGATGAAAGTGAAAAGAAAAAAAAGTTTAAAGAAAAAATATTTACAAAAAAAAAAAATTATTTTCTGGGGGCTTTTTTATTGAAACATTCTTTCACCAATCAGTGTCACTGATCATAGCCACACCAGTCATATGATGACGCTGCACAAAAATGTTACAAAAAAGTACTTTAGGAAACTTGTCATGCCCCTTACTAAATACCTCGGACGGTCTACTTCCCACAAAGGGGTCACTTGGGAGTTGTTTGTACTGCCCTGGCATTTTAAGGGCCTCAATAAATGTGATCAGAAAAGTAAAAGCTGCGTAAATTCCAGTATCTATCCCATAGTTTGTAGACGATAGAACTTTCACACAAATAATTACGGTAATATACACTTTTTGGGATTTTTTTTTCACCAAAGATATGTAGCAGAATACATTTTTGCCTAAATTTATGAAGAAATTTGATTTTTTTTTACATTTTTATTGGATATGTTTTATAACAGAAAGTAGAAAAATTCTTTTTTTCTTTTTCAAAAGTTTTTAGAATTTTTCTTTATATAATAAAAAATAAAAAACCCAGTAGTGATTAAATACCACCAAGAGATAGATATATTTGTGTGATATAAATGTTATTTGGGTACAGTGATACATGACCGTGTAATTGCTAGTTGAAGTAGTGCAGTGCTGAATAGCAAAAAATGGCCTGGTCATGAAGGGTGTAAAGCCTTCTGAAGCTTATGTGGTTAAATAGCTCTTCCTATGAGCCAGCCTACTGCATGTATCAAGACTGAGGGCTCTTGAGAAGTGTATTAAGGCAGCCCCTGCCACCAGCCATGATCTGCCTACATTGCTTAGAAAAGCACAGAGACCCAGCAATGACATCACTGTGACTAGTAAGGAATGGAATGAAAACTGAAGGGTTTTATCTACAGGTTTCCTTGAAATTTTGATGAGGAAGGAAAGGAGGAACTAGAGAAAGCAAAATATAAGTGGGCAGCACAGTGGCTAAATGGTCAGCACTTCCGCCTGGCAGTACTAGGGTCATTGGTTTGATTACCAACCATGGCACCAGCTCCCTGGAGTTTGCATCTAACAATCTAAGGTCCCTAACTTACATTCATACATACTAGGGCCAATTTAGACAGGATCCAATTGACCTACCAGCATGTTTTTGGAGTGTGGGAGGAAGCCGGAGGAAACCCACACAGGCACAGGGAGGACATGCAAACTCCAGGCAGGCGGTGCCATGGCTGGGATTCCAACCAACAACCCTAGTACTGCCAGGTGAAAGTGCTAATCATTTAGCCACCGTGGTTCTTGAAAAACTAGGGAAACCTACAGGAACAGTCCTTGAAAACTAGGGACAAACTTTTAAAACTAAGAACAAATTTGGAGGACAGCCCTTCAAAACCGGGGACATCAATAGGCACAGGCCTACAAAACCAGCGACGGCTATGAAACCCTGGACAGTTCCATGAATGGCCCTGGAAAACAGGGATGATTCTTGAGGCATGTCTTAAAAACCAGGGATATTTATGGGGACATCTCTTGAAAGCCAAGGATATTTATGGACTGGCTCTTGAAAACCCAGGACACCTATAGGGACATTCATTAAAAACGAGGGACATACCTTTAAAAAGAAGAACAATGATGAGGACAGCCCTTCAAAACCAGGAACATTTGATAGGCAAAGCCCTACAAAATCAGACCTTTCCTAGGGCAGTCCTAGAAAACAGGAATAATTCCTGGGATGACCTTTCAAGCCCTAGGAAATTTATAGATACTGACCTTGAAGTCCAGGATATTTATGGGGAAGGTCCATGATAACCAAGGACATTTATGGAGACAGGCCCTAAAAACCAGGGACATTTATAGGGATGACCCTTGAAATCTAGGGACATTTATAGGGGCATCCTTTGAAAACTAGGAACATATATGGGAAAGGCCTTTAAAAATCATTGAAACCTAAGGGAAAATTTCTAGGGGCAACCCTTCAAAACCAGGGACATTTCCTAGGATGGCCCTAGAAAAGAGGAGCAATTCCTGATCTAACCCTTCAAAGCCATGAACATTTATGTGTACGGCTGTTGAAATTCCAGGATATTTATGGGGAACATCCTTGATAACCAGGGACATTTATAGAGACAGTCCTTGAAAAACAGGGGCAATTATGGGGGCAGCCCTTGATATCTAGGGAGACATTTAAAGGGACATCCTTTGAAAACAACCAACATTAAAGGGGATGGCCCTTAAAAATCATGTACACATATGAAGACAATTTTTGGAAACCATGGAAACCAGGGAAATTTATGGTGACAACCTGGGAGATTTATTAGGATGGCCCCATTTGAAAATCGGGGACATTTATAGGGACGAGTCTTGAAAAATCAGGAATTTTTATAGGGCCAGTCCTTGAAAACCAGACACATTTATGGGGACAGCCCATGAAGACCACGTACTCATACCGGAATGACACTTCAAAACAAGAACAGTGATGAGGACAACCCTTCAGTGATGGCCCTGGAAAGCTAGAATATTTTCCTGGGGTGACCTTTCAACATCAGGGACAACCATATAAAACTAGGGATGGCCCTAGAACACCGGGATCATTATGGGAACAGGGACATTTAGGGATGACCCTTGAAATTTAGGGTCATGCTTGATAAACCAGGAATAATTATGGGGAAGACCCTTGAAAAACATGGAGATCTATGGGGACAATCCTTTAAAACCTAGGACAGTCCTGGAAAACAAGAACATTGGAAACCGCAATATAAAACCAGGAACATTTATAAGGAATATCCTTGAATTCCAGGAACAGTTATGGAGACAGTGTTATAAAAGCAGGGACATTTATAGAGATGGACCTTGAAAACCAGGGATTTTCTTAGGGACAGCACTATAAAACCAGGATATCTATGGGGACATCTCTTGAAAATCAGGAGTATTTATAGGGCCGGCCCTTGAAAATCATGTAAATCTATGGGGGCAATCTTTGAAAACAAAGCAAATTTCTGGGGAAAACCCTTCCAAACCAGCAACTGGTCCTAGGCTGGCCCTAGAAAACTGGGGATGACCCTATGAGCCCAGGGACATTTAAGGGAATGACCACTGAAAATCCAGGATATTTATGGGGACAGCCCTTGAAATCCAGGATATTTATGGGGACAGCCCTTGAAATCCAGGGATATTTATAGGGACAGCACTTGAAAACAAGGGACATTTATGAGGACGGCCCTTGAAAATTACAGACATGCCTGGAAACCAGGGGCATTTATGTGGACAGCCCATGAAGTCCAGGGACATTTATGGGGCTGGCTCATGAAGACCAGAGACATTTATGGCGATGACCAATGAAAATCCAGGATATTTATGTGGACAGCCCTTGAAATCATAGACATTCCTGGATTTATGGGGACCATCCAAGAAGACCAAGGACCCATATCAGCACGGCACTTCAAAACCATAACCAGCAATGAGGACAACCCTTTAAACCCTAAGACACCCCTGGAAACAGGACCATTTCCTGAGATGGCCCTTCAGAACTGGGAAACAGCTGTATAAAACTAGGGACATAAGGCCAGTCTTCAAAGTTCAGGGACATTTATGGAGACGGCCCATGAAAACTACAGACACCCCTTAAAAACCAGAGACATTTATGGGGAAGGCCAATGAAGACCAGGGACATGGGGAAGGCCAGGGACATTTATGGGGAAGGCCAAAGAAGACCAGGGACATTTATGGGGAAGGCCAAAGAAGACCAGGGACATTTATGGGGAAGGCCAAAGAAGACCAGGGACATTTATGGGGAAGGCCAAAGAAGACCAGGGACATTTATGGGGAAGGCCAAAGAAGACCAGGGACATTTATGGGGAAGGCCAAAGAAGACCAGGGACATTTATGGGGAAGGCCAAAGAAGACCAGGGACATTTATGGGGAAAGCCAAAGAAGACCAGGGACATTTATGGGGAAAGCCAAAGAAGACCAGGGACATTTATGGGGAAGGCCAAAGAAGACCAGGGAAATGTATGGGGAAAGCCAATGAAGACCAGGGAAATGTATGGGGAAAGCCAAAGAAGACCAGGGAAATGTATGGGGAAGGCCAATGAAGACCAGGGAAATGTATGGGAAAGGCCAATGAAGACCAGGGAAATTCATGGGAAAGGCCAATGAAGACCAGGGAAATTTATGGGGAAGGGCAATGAAAATCCAGGATATTTATGGGGCAGCCATTGAAAATCACAGACATCCCTGGATTTATGGGGACCACACGAGATCAAGGACCCATATCAGCACGGCCCTTCAAAGCCATAACCAATGACGAGAACAACTCTTTAAGCCTTTGTACACTCCCGGAAACAGGAACAGTTCCTGAGATGATCCTTCAGAACCTGGGAAACATCTGTATAAAACCAGGGACATAAGGCCAGTCTTTGAAGTTCAGGGACATTTATGGGGAGAGCCCTTAAAAACCACAAACATCCCTGGAAAACCATGAGCATTTAAGGGGAGGGCCGAGGAAGACCAGGCACCTTTACGGGGAGGGCCGAGGAAGACCAGGCACCTTTACGGGGAGGGCCGAGGAAGACCAGGCACCTTTACGGGGAGGGCCGAGGAAGACCAGGCACCTTTACGGGGAGGGCCGAGGAAGACCAGGCACCTTTACGGGGAGGGCAGAGGAAGACCAGGCACCTTTACGGGGAGGGCAGAGGAAGACCAGGCACCTTTATGGAGATGACCAATGAAAATCCAGGATATTCATGGGGACAGAACTTGAAAATCATGGACATCCCTGGATTTATGGGGACCACCCAAAAAGTGAAGCAAAGAGAAAAAAAAAAGCGCACCAACCTTGCGCATTACCTCAGTAAACCAATTTTATTGAATACAAAAATATACTCACAAGGAAGTACTTCAAGCATGTCAGTTCTCAAAGGAACTATGGAATGGTAAGACCTGCGCGAGTCCCATCATAGGGAAGGACACTCAGGGATCAGCTGACGAGTTTCGAAGGATGTTGATGAAGAAGGAACATCCTTTCGAAACGCGTCAGTTAATTCCTGAGTGTCCTTCCCTATGATGGGACTCGCGCAGGTCTTACCATTCCATAGTTCCTTTGAGAACTGACATGCTTGAAGTACTTCCTTGTGAGTATATTTTTGTATTCAATAAAATTGGCTTACTGAGGTAATGCGCAAGGTTGGTGCGCTTCTTTTTTGTCTTCGCTTCACAGTATTGGTGGGGCTTCCCCAGCCTTGTTTGGAGCTGCACAACCCCATATGCACAGATGGTCGAATTTGTTCAAGTTCTGGTTCCATCCATCCACCTCCTTTGGGTCTCAGAGCGCAGGAGAGTTAGTTTCTATTTGGACCACCCAAAAAGACCAGGGACCCATATCAGCACGAAACACAAAACAATAACCAGTGATGAGGACAACCGGTCAAACCCGACGACGGTCCTGGAAACAGAAACATTTCCTGAGATGATCCTTCAGAACCATAGAACAGTCATATAAAGACCGGGGACTCTTATATGGACGGCCCTCGAAGACCGGGGACTCTTATATGGACGGCCCTCGAAGACCGGGGACTCTTATATGGACGGCCCTCGAAGACCGGGGACTCCTATATGGACGGCCCTCGAAGACCGGGGACTCCTATATGGACGGCCCTCGAAGACCGGGGACTCCTATATGGACGGCCCTCGAAGACCGGGGACTCCTATATGGACGGCCCTCGAAGACCGGGGACTCCTATATGGACGGCCCTCGAAGACCGGGGACTCCTATATGGACGGCCCTCGAAGACCGGGGACTCCTATATGGACGGCCCTCGAAGACCGGGGACTCTTATATGGACGGCCCTCGAAGACCGGGGACTCTTATATGGACGGCCCTCGAAGACCGGGGACTCTTATATGGACGGCCCTCGAAGTCCGGGGACTCTTATATGGACGGCCCTCGAAGTCCGGGGACTCTTATATGGACGGCCCTCGAAGTCCGGGGACTCTTATATGGACGGCCCTCGAAGTCCGGGGACTCTTATATGGACGGCCCTCGAAGTCCGGGGACTCCTATATGGACGGCCCTCGAAGACCAGGGACAATTATGGGGACAGTCTTATGACACCAGGTGCATCTATAGGGACAGACAGTAAACACCAGGGACTCTCTTAGGGAAAAGCCTATCAATCCAGAGTATCTATGAGGACAGTCCTTGGAAATCAGGAACATTTATGGGGACGGTCTTTGGAAATGATGGACATTGATGGGGACGCCCCCAGAAGCCGAGGACACTCTACAGTCCCGGGTGGTCCCTGCAAATGATCTCAGACTGACACAATACAGACAACTGCCTGGGCAGCCCCGGGGGAGCTCGGTGTCCGCCCTCCACACTCACCAACATCCTGCTCGAAGGGGTTGGCGCTGAAGAGCGGCATGCTGGCGGCGGTGGGCTCGGTTGGGCCCCGGTCACCCTCTTCCTTGTCCGACTTCTCCCGTCACAACAAGCTGGAGCCGCACTGGCTTACCCGGGCTGCCCCTCCTTCCGCCTGTCTGCAACGTCTCACACAACCGCGTCCCGCCACACGCTAAATCCAATTCTCACACCGCGACCGAGTTCCAATATTCACTACCGACTACCACAGGAATGATTGGTGTCTTCCCTGGGCTCTTCCGACTGGTATTCAAATGTAGGCGTTGCATTGGGCAGCTTATCCGGAGGCCCTTAGCTCTTGTGAGGGCCCCGGCAGAAGGAAGGGCAGGTAGGCTGGGAGAAGGAATGTCACGTGGGTGACGTCATCGGCCTAATGGCGCCCCAGGAGCTCTGACGTTGTGGCTGTATATGTGATAGTGATGGGTTGAGAAAGTCAAACTAAAGGCATTTTTTTAAATTTTGAATGGAGTAAGGGAGTGTAATAACCCTTTAACACATTTGTTTTTATTGTGTATCCCCATTGGGTAGATTTTCCTTCCACTTCCTGTCACATAGACGAAACAGGAAGTAAGAGCAAGAGAATACCTGGTTGTCACAAGCACTAGTGTCCCCATTGGATTTTCTTCTATTCCTGTTCTGATGACAACCAGAAAATTGGGATTTTCATTTCCTTTCACTTGGTGTATAAAATAAATATGACAGACTGACTCTTCCTAACGGGAGCCCAGACTAATACAAACCTGACGGGTTCTAATCCCTCTGTATTCTATGTAAAACTGAACATTTTCATTAAGGTGTACTTTAACATGAATCTCCAACCAAAAAAAGTTTTGTTTTTTAGCTTTGGAGAGTGGGGGAGGGGTAGGTTGTACGTGGTTCTGTAACCCCATTCAGGAGGTTTTCCCCTCACTTCCTGTGCAGGTGACAACATTCCCTGGAATTCATATAGAGTGTTGTAGTGTCGTTAGAATTCTGTGTGACTTCAAGTGAAGTCACATGATCCAGTGTGAACCCGGGCTAAAACCTGGAAGCTGATTGGTTTCTATGCAGAGCTGCACCAGATTTAGCACTTTTCAGTTGTAGTAAATCAACTCCAATGTGTTAAAAATAGCAAGAAACCTGTCACCCCCCCTTAATGAATTTGATTCAGGAGGTTCTAATACAACCATTCCGCCAGAAATGCATCACAAATGCCTTATTGAATCGCTTATTCTACACACCTCCCTCCCACTGTCCTGATTACAGTCCGTCTTCAGGACAAGAAGTGATGGCAAATCCCCTCCATAAAACCTTAGACAGAAATAAATACTTCTAAACACTTGACAGGGACTTTAACTGCTGTTCCACCGCCCTGTAGTAGAACTATTGCTACAGGGTGGCAGGGCTGTGCACAATCATGTATATAATATGTGATTTGCTTTTATGGGTAGGGGCGGACTGACCATTTGGAAACTTGGGCACTGTCCGAGGGCCCGGGGTCAATAGGGGGCCCCATGAAATGCCCCTGGTACCTTTTTCATAGGCTTTTTTGAGTTTGGGCAAGGACACAGGGGCCCCATGATCCCCTATTGCCCGGGGGCCCCATGAGTTGTCAATCTGCCCCTGGTAGGGGAGCACACGCACGCCACCCTACCCGTGCTCACATTGGCAGGTAGGCATCTCAAGCACCGGGTCCCGGCTGGAGATTCCCCACCAGGACCATGCGATCACAAAGCTGATAGGAGAGATACAACACAGGTCTCTCTCCTGCCAGCAAGGACATGCTGCTTTGTATCTCTCTGCATAGCAGAGAAATACAAAGCAGCATGTCTCCCTAGTAAAACACACACAGTTAAACACACACAGCACACAGTTAACCCTTTGATCGCCCAAACGTTAACCCCTTCCTTCCCAGTGTCATTAGTTCAGTGTCAGTGCTTTTTATTAGCACTGATCACTGTATTAGTGCCACTTGGGATGTCACTGGCAGTTAGACAGTTCCCCCCCAGTGATAGAATGCCTGCCGCTCTCCCACAGTCCCACTATAAGTCGCTGATCACCTCCATTACTAGTATAAATTTTTTTTTTTTAAATTCCAGTATCTATACCGCCATTTGTAGACGCTATAACTTTCACGTAAACCAATCAATTTACATGTATTGGGATTTTTTCTTAGCAAAGACCTGTAGCAGAATACAATTTGGCCTAAATGTATGCTGAAATTTGATTTTTAACATTTTTTATTGGATGTTTTATAGCAAAAAGTTAAAAACATTTTTTTTACAAAAATTGTCGGTCTTTTTTTATTTATAGCGAACAAAATAAAACCCACAGAGGTGATCAAATACCACTGAAAGAAAGCTCTATTTGTGGGGAAAAAAGGACATAAATCTCATTTATGTACAGCGTTGCATGATCAGTTAAAATATTGCATTGTATCGCAAAAAATAGCCTGATCAGGAAGGGGGGTAAATCCTCTGGAGGGCAAGTGGTTAAATAGGAACTAAACCCTTATATCCTTTACAGCCAAGGAAGCCGCCATCTTCACCTCTGTATGATCCGCATGTGTCAGAGTGAGATGTGATCAGTTATGGCACCAGCCATTTAATGGCTTGGCAGTTCCGTTGAACGCTAACATAAGTACACTAGTGACTGTAACAATTGTCATTTATGGCATAATGTGAATGTAACTGTTTTGGGAAACAGTTCAAGTGAAACCAAACCCTTCTATCTAACTGCTTTTGGAAACAGTTAAAACAATAGGATTAAGCTGGTCATACACAAGTAGATTTTCAAACAAACATTCATAAGAAATTTTTCACTACATTTGATGTGGAACTAAACCCATCAATCTTAACAGTTTCAAAAAACAGTTACTTTATATTTCCAGCATGCCGGGATTGCTATCTGTCACATTTGATTGTGTTCTCAAGCAAACTGTCAAACCATCAAATGGCTGGTGTCCTAACTGATCACATGTGCAGCATCATGACAGTTGCAGATCAAACAGAGGCCAAGATGGCAGCTTCCTAGGAAGAAAAGGGTAGGAGGGTTTAGTTCCACTTTAATGGCTTGAAAAATGTCATTCGGAAGCAGTTCAAAATTGAATTTGCTTTTAAAATTTGATTTTGAAACAAACTTACTTTACCAAATGAAAACCATATACACCATTAGAATGTCATTCCTATGAGAAAAAAAATTCATTCTGTTTCTTCAAATTTTTTCGATACTGTGACGAAAATTGATTTGACACCATTGCTGATTAGAATATTAAACAAATGTTCTTAACACCTCCCGTCCCTTTAAGGGTTTCAGAAGGCGATACGCAGAGATGAAAGAAATCCTCCTACATCAGTTGTCTCTACTTATCTGCAGTCTTCTCTACATCTACTCATAGTGCTGAAGTTATATAGCTTGTCTGAGAGTTCAAAGAAAAGGGGGCGGGGGCTGTACATTACCATTCGGCGTGAACAATTGTTTTCCATGTGCCCTGGCATTGAGGATGTGTTGATCTATGATAATGATGAAGATAAACACAGCTCAGCAGATGTGCTGTAAACATGCTCTTGATAGAAGGGGATGACTAGATTAAAGTATTTTGCGAATACAAACTGAAATCCCAACAGAAAGCAAAAGGGTGTAAAGCTGACCATACATGGACCAAAATTTGGCCAGTTCAGCAGGGACCGGCTGAAATTGATCCATCTATGGGCAGGCTGATTGTACTGAAGTTGATCCGTCAATCAAATTGGGTACAACCAGCTTGGGGTTTTTTAATATGAGATTACTGCCAGTGGATACAACTGCTAGCTGTAATCATTGTGTTCTGCAGGCAGGGAATGATCCCCGTTTCCAGCCCCGCCCCCCCCCTGCTTCACTGCTGCTGGCAGGACACAATAGTGCTGAGGGAGGGATTCCCCCATCAATGCTGACTGTATTGATGGGGGAATGGAGCAATGGTGGAAGGAAAGGAAACTGAATCATCTATAGGCTGCTAAAGAATGGTTAAGGCCTTAACAAATCTTTTGAGGCTGTTACAACATATGCAAGTCAGCTCTGATTGCTAAAAACTACATCCTCTCTACTAACTAGTAAATTAAATCCTGACATTATATGTACAAAGGCCTCTGTGCTGAAGAAGCTAACTTACTATTTATAAAGCTGTGAAATTTACCAAATATTCACTGAAAGTGGACTGTCCAGGTTCATGTGTTTTAGCCCTGCTTCTCCTTCTCTATTTGTCCATTATCACCGAAAGTGAAAGAAAATCCAAAAATTTGGATTGTCACCGGAGCAGAAACGCAGGGGAAATCTTCCAATGGGGGCACTAGTTCTAGTGACCCTAGTGTGAAAACAAGGGATTTCCTCTCACTTCATATGGGATAGGAAGTGGAGAGAAATCTCTTCAATGGGACACAGACGGCAAAAAAAAAAAATTAAATTCACCTGCATTGAAGATCACAATCTGGTTAGTTTACATATTGTAGTCATATAATTCACTTTAATCTAGTTTACATCATTGATACAGTTCAGGTAACTACACAGGTGCTGGAGTATGATTATCAGTGGACCTCAGAGGTTACTACAGGGCATATTGTGACCCTATAGTTTAGCTATCCAGCATTGTGGTTTTTCATTCAGAATAATGGCAACCAATCCACTGTGACCAATACTAAACCAGGTAATGTAAGATGACTTCAGCTCTGCTCTCCACCCACAGGAGAGGTCCTGCACAGGGGCGGACTGATAACTCATGGGGCCCCCCGGGCAATAGGGGATCATGGGGCCCCTGTGTCCTTGCCCAAACTCAAAAAAGCCTATGAAAAATGTACCAGGGTCATCTCATGGGGCCCCCTACTGACCCCGGGCCCTCGGGCAGTGCCCGAGTTTCCAAATGGTCAGTCCGCCCCTGGTCCTGCATACACGATTTGCCCCATAGTGGGGGCATCACTAACAAAAATGATTAGTTTAGGTACTCTTTGTTTGTTTGGTAATTCATTAGGAGACAAGTTTTCTTTAAACAGTTTTATTTACTAATTTATAAAGCAATGACATTTTCCACAGCAACCATCATTCCCATCCTCACCCTTGCTCCAAGTAGCTGACATTCATTAGTTAATAATTGAGTCATACAGACACATGCCAGGGCAAACTTTGGTTGAAAGCCAATAAACCTACCAGGGAGAGCATACAAACTTCAGAAATATAATGCCCTAGAAGAAAGTGACTGAGCACCCAAGTGCCACAAGGCTGTAGTGCTCAGCTTTTAAATCATTTACTTGCTTGATTGTTTCCTAAATACAGTATTTCAGTGCAAATAATTTTTTTTGCACTGCCATGTTCATATGCATTAAAGAAAAAATGAAAAAAAAATCCATATATATATATTGTGACAGTATGAACGGCAAAGTGATGGATGGACGATATGTGTCACCTCGCATGAGATCATACTGTGAGGTGTAAGGTGGAGTCCACTCTGGGATTTTGGGGCCACAATGGCAGAGGTGGTTTCGGACCAGAGTTTGGGCTCCACTGAGGTCCACCAACAGGTGATACAAAAAGGGCAGGGCTGGAGCAAGGAGTTGCTTGTGGCCTGGGACTCAGAGAGCTATTCTGAGAGAGCTGTGTGTGCACTATACCTACAAGAAAAGGTTTGTGTTTGTTTTGTTTTTGGGTGACAGGGAGAAGCCCTTCTCCTCTGAGAGAGGAAAGTTTCATGTTTAGTTAGTGCCTGGATGGCAAGGGTTTATTTTACTGTTTTGTTTGTTTTGACATTTTTGCAAACCTGTAAATAAAGCTGACAACCAGTCAGATTTTAAGAAAGCCTGCTGTGCGGTCTACCTTTTTCCCCAGGGAAGGTGATCCCCCACCTGAGCTAACCCCACATATGGTGGATTTGGTGGGCAACTTCCTGAGCAAGTGGGAAGATGGAGGAAGTTATAAGAGCCTTACTGCAGGCCAACGCAGCAAAACGGGAGACGAATCGCCAGTTGTCGGAAGCCCAACAAGCACAACATGAAGCCCAACAAGCAGACCGAGAGCTCTTTAAGCAGGTGGCCCAACACCTATTGGATTTAAAGAAGGAATCTGCAGATCCGCTGCCAGTGGAGCAGAAAATGGCGCGGGCCAGCTATGTTTTGCAGAAGATGACACCTGCGGATGATGTGGAGGCCTATCTCACAACTTTTGAAAGGGTTGCTATTCGGGAAGGATGGCAAAAAGTGCAATGACGGGTGAATCCCAAAAAGCCTATTCTGACCTGGAACCAGGGGATGCCCAGGACTATGAGAAACTGAAGGCTGAGGTCCTTGCACGCCTGGGTGTCACCATTGCAGTCCGGGCTCAGCGGGTGCATCAGTGGCATTACAGGGCTGACAAACCACCCAGATCTCAGATGTTCTATTTGATACATCTCTCCAAAAAGTGGCTCCAGCCAGAGGTATTGTCAGGCCCTCAGATTGTGGAGCGTGTGGTCATGGACCAATATTTACGTGCACTCCCTGTCACTTTGAGGAAGTGGGTTGGCCGTGGAGACCCTAAATCTGCAAACGAGCTGGTGGACCTGGTGGAGAGATATGCAGCCGCTGAGGATTTTTTTCATTCACCTGGGCCATACCCCAATGTCACTAGGGGTGGAAAACTATCTGGAAGATCCGGTAAGACTGTTCCATGGGCCAAAGGCTCAGAAAAAAATGATAAGACTATTGTGTCAGATAATGAGACTGTAGGCTTAGGACCTAGAGACTGGCCAAATAGGTCAGGAAGGTCCCCAAAGCCGTTTAAAGAGGTCTAAGTACTGAACATATAATATGTTATCGTTGCCATGCGTTAGGTCATCTTGCTGCAAACTGTCCTTTAAATGATCAACCTATGCAATGTGAAAATGCTTATTTAGGAAAACGCATGTCTTTTTGCACAGGTGGTATGTACTGCAGCATGTCAGAAACGCATGGAAAAACAAATGTGTGTGTGATTGCAATTGATGAAAAGCCAGTAACTGCTCTGCTAGACTCTGGTAGTGTGGTGACCTTAGTTAAAAGTGATTTGGTAAACCCTGCCAGCCTACACCCTAGCACTATTGGGGTTATTTGTATTCATGGTGATACACATAATTACCAGACTGCTCTGGTGGAGATTGGTACTCCCTGGGGCCCTGTGACCCATTCTGTGGGGGTGGTGCCCTCTCTGCTTCATGAAGCCATATTGGGGAGAGATTTTCCCCATTTCTGGAAGTTATGGGATAAGGAGGGGAGTCAGGAGGACCGTGCTCCCCCTGCTGGGGAAACACTGAAAACTCCTGAACTCACTCCTGACCCCTTTGACGGCAAGGTGGAAGGGGAAACTGTTGGTGTGTCCAAGGAAGGTTTAGACCTTTTCCCTTTCTCTGTAATGGCTGGGGAGCAGGAGGAGTTGGATCCAACCCCAGACATTGAGGATACGGAACAAGAAATGATCTCGGGTTCTAGTGGGAGTGGACAGAATGTCGTACCTGACCTGGAGGTCAGAAAGGAGGATTTCTGTACAGAACAGCTGAAAGATTCCACTCTTAATAGAGCCAGAGAAAATATTAAAATGGTTGATGGGGAACCAGTTGAAAATGATGTAGGGGTGTCTTTTCCCTACATGGCGCTTAACAATAACTTGTTGTATCAAGTGGTAAAGCAAGGGGAGGAGGTGGTAGAACAGTTAGTGGTCCCCAAAGCCTTTCGCCGGATGGTACTGGATTTAGCCCATGGGCATATAATGGGTGGACACCTGGGTGTAGAGAAAACAAAGGAGAGAATAACCCAGAGATTCTTTTGGCCAGGCTTACATGGAGACGTCAAAGCGCATTGTGAGTCATGCCCGGAATGTCAATATTCTGTGCCCTCACCCCATTTTCGCAGCCCGCTAGTACCTCTACCCATAATTGAAGTACCATTTGAAAGAGTGGGCATGGACCTAGTGGGTCCAGTAGTAAAGTCTGTCCGGGGCCATCAGCACATACTAGTGATACTTGACTATGCCACCCGGTATCCTGAAGCCATCCCCTTGCGTAATACCTCAGCTAAAAATATCGCCAAAGAGCTTGTCCGGGTGTTTAGTCGTGTAGGTATTCCAAAGGAGTTATTAACAGATCAGGGCACGCCATTTATGTCTAGAGTTATGAAAGAGTTATGCAAATTGTTCAAAATCTCCCATCTCCGTACCTCGGTCTACCACCCCCAAACCGATGGGCTTGTGGAAAGGTTTAACAAGACCCTTAAGAATATGTTAAAAAAGGTGGTGGACAAAGATGGGAGAAATTGGGATTTTTTGCTACCATATCTCATGTTTGCTATACGGGAAGTACCTCAGGCATCTACAGGATATTCACCTTTTGAATTACTGTATGGTAGACATCCCAGGGGATTGCTAGATGTTGCAAAAGAAACCTGGGAGACAGAGTCCACGCCCTATAGAAGTGTCATCGAGCATATCTCACAGATGCAGGATAGAATCGCAGCTGTCATGCCGCTTGTACGGGAACACATGGAGCAAGCCCAAGAGGTCCAGAGAAGGGTTTATAACTGGGGTGCCAGGATCCGTACCTTCAACCCTGGGGATAGAGTGCTGGTGCTAGTCCCCACTGTGGAAAGTAAATTCCTCGCAAAGTGGCAAGGTCCCTTTAAAATTAGGGAGAAAGTGGGGGAAGTAAATTATAAAATTTACCAGCCAGGGAAAAGGAAACCCAAACAAATCTATCATGTTAATCTCTTAAAACCTTGGAAAGACAGGGAAAGTTTGTTGGAAGTACCAAGCCCCCAAAAGGACGTGGCCCCTCAGGTACCTATAACGGAAACCTTGTCAGTAGCCCAACAAAATGATGTTAAGGAGTTTGTGAGGAAAAATGGAGATTTCTTCTCTCACCTACCTGGACTGACGACGGTCATACAGCACGACATAGTTACCCAGCCCGGGGTCCGCGTAAATGTCAAGCCCTATAGAATACCCGAGGCCAGGCGGGAAGCGGTGGCAAAGGAAATAAAGGACATGTTAGAGTTGGGAGTGATTGAGGAATCTCACAGTGAGTGGTCGAGTCCCATAGTGTTGGTCCCAAAACCAGATGGAACAATTCGTTTCTGTAATGATTTCAGGAAACTGAACAGTGTGTCTAAGTTTGATGCGTACCCGATGCCTCGGGTGGATGAGCTCATTGACAGGTTGGGAACGCCTCGGTACATAACCACCTTAGATTTAACCAAAGGCTATTGGCAGATTCCTTTAATGGAAGCTGCGAAAGAAAAGACTGCATTCTCTACACCCGAGGGGTCCTTTTCAGTATAAGCGGATGCCGTTTGGTTTACATGGTGCTCCGGCATCATTCCAACGAATGATGGACAAAACGCTAAGACCACATCGCCAATATGCAGCTGCCTATTTGTACGATGTCGTCATCCACAGTCCAGACTGGGAGTCTCATTTGTCCCGCTTGCAAGCGGTAGTAGATTCGCTGAGGGAAGCAGGTCTTACCGCCAACCCCAGAAAGTGTGCCATAGGCTTAGAGGAGGCCAAATATCTTGGCTACATCATTGGTCGAGGTCTCATTAGGCCTCAGATCAATAAAATTGAGGCAATTCAAAAGTGGCCCCAACCTGTAAATAAAAAGCAAGTCAGGGCATTTCTTGGAATCACGGGATACTACAGGCGGTTTATCCCCAATTTTGCCACCATTGCAGCCCCACTGACAGATCTGACAAAAGGTAGGGGGTCGGTCATGATTAAGTGGAATCCTGAGGCGGAGACCGCAATTTAAAGGCTGAAACAAGCTCTCTGTGCTCAACCTGTGCTTGTGACTCCAGATTTCACAACAGAGTTTGTGGTACAGACTGATGCCTCTGACGTGGGACTAGGTGCTGTCCTGTCCCAAATCAGAGAAGGGGAAGAGCACCCTGTGGTCTACCTAAGTAGAAAGCTCAACAAACATGAGAGAAACTATGCCATTGTGGAGAAGGAATGTTTGGCCATCAAATGGGCCTTGGAGGCCCTGAAATATTACCTGTTAGGAAGACTGTTCAAGTTGGTTACTGATCATGCCCCGCTCAAATGGATGTGTGATAATAAGGAGAAAAACAGTCGAGTGACAAGGTGGCTTCTCGCGCTACAATTGTTCAAATTCACAGTGGAACACAGAGCGGGGAAACTGCAAAGTAATGTAGATGCCCTTTCCCGGGTCCATTGCCTGGTTGGGACAGTTGCTCAGCCGCAGGGGCTTGAGCAGAGGGGGGGGATATGTGACAGTATGAACGGCAAAGTGATGGATGGACGATATGTGTCACCTCGCATGAGATCATACTGTGAGGTGTAAGGTGGAGTCCACTCCGGGATTTTGGGGCCACAATGGCAGAGGTGGTTCCGGACCAGAGTTTGGGCTCCACTGAGGTCCACCAACAGGTGATACAAAAAGGGCAGGGCTGGAGCAAGGAGTTGCTTGTGGCCTGGGACTCAGAGAGCTATTCTGAGAGAGCTGTGTGTGCACTATACCTACAAGAAAAGGTTTGTGTTTGTCTTGTTTTTGGGTGACAGGGAGAAGCCCTTCACCTCTGAGAGAGGAAAGTTTCATGTTAGTGCCTGGATGGCAAGGGTTTATTTTACTGTTTTGTTTGTTTTGACAGTTTTGCAAACCTGTAAATAAAGCTGACAACCAGTCAGATTTTAAGAAAGCCTGCTGTGCGGTCTACCTTTTTCCCAGGGAAGGTGATCCCCCACCTGAGCTAACCCCACAATATAAAAAAAAAAAAAAAAAAAAAAATATATATATATATATATATAGTAAAACTGTTGTTTTTCTGTATTTACTGGGATTCCTATTGCATCTCTGAGGAGGTAGGATAAACATTCCTTCAGTTTTGGAACTTTGCCTTCAATCTGATGGATTAGTGTTCTTAAAATGCTCTATCTTGGAATGGGGCTCTGACACTTCTGCTGTAATTCATATCAAACTGACAAGGTCCTTCTGGTATCTACAGTAAATAGAAGAAGTATTAACTTCAAAAAGAGCTGGAGCCCATTGCATTTTCATTTTTGGAAATGCATACTGCAGATAATAGAAAATTTAATGGAATTCTCTACTTTTGTTTTGGTTTGCAAAGATTACTGGGTTCATGTCAGAGTATAGCATCAAGTCAATTAAACTCCTGGGATATGGATCTGGTCAGTTAAGTAGCAGAGGGGGTTGTTATTCAGTTTCCGCTGCTTTGGTGTTAATGAAATTAAGAACAGGTGCACTAGATGGGCAACATTGAGACGACGCCCAAAACAGGAATGGTTTTACAGGTGGAGGCCACCTACTTTTTCCCTACTCATCTTTTCTGACTGTTTTTCACTAGTTTTACATTTGGCTAGGGTCAGTGTCAGTACTGGTAGCATGAGGCGATACCTGGACCCTACAGAGGACACACAGGCAGTACGTGCCTTGCCATAAGGTTTGCTGTGTCTCCCAGCACAGCCTCGAGCATGGAGGAGATTCCAGGATACAGGAAGTTACTCTAGGAGAGTTGGACAGGGCCGTAGAAGGTCCTTAACCCATCAGCAGGACCAGTATCTGCTCCTTTGTACAAGGAGAAACAGAATGAGCCCTAAAAAGTGACCTCCAGCAGGCCACTGGTGTGAATGTCTCTGACCAAACAATCAGAAACAGACTTCATGAGGGTGACCCGAGGGCCTGACATCCTCTAGTGGGCCTTGTGCTCACTACCTGGCACCACAGAGCTTGATTTGCATTTGCCATTAAACACCAGAATTGGGAAGTCTGCCACTGGCGCCTTGTGCTTTTAACAGATAAGAGCAGGTTCGCCCTGAGCACATGTGACAGACGTGAAAGGGTCTGGAGAAGCTGTGGAGAACGTTATGCTGCCTGTAACATCATTCAACATGACCGTTTTGGTGGTGGGTCAGTGATGGTCTGGAGAGGTATATCCATGGAGGGGTGTACAGACCTTTAGACTAGACAATGGCACCCTGACTGCCATTAGATATCAGATGAAATCCTTGGACCCATTGTCAGACCCTACCGTGGTGCAGTGGGTCCTGGGTTCCTCCTGGTGCACAATAATGCCTGGCCTAATGTGGCGAGAGTATACAGGAAGTTCCTGGAGGATGAAGGAATTGATAACATTGAATGGCCTCCACGCTCGCCTGCCCTAAATCCAATAGAACACCTCTGGGATATCATGGTTTCGGTTCATCCAACATCGCTAGGTTGCACCTCAGACTGTTCACGAGCTCAGTGATGCCCTGGTCCAGATCTGGGAAGAAATACCCCAGGACACCATCCGTCGTCTCATTAGGAGTATGGCCTGACATTGTCAGGCATGCATACAAGCACGTGGGGGCCATACAAACTACTGAGTACTATTTTGAGTTGCTGCAATGAAATTTTAGCAAAATGGACTAGCCTGCTGCATCATTTTTTCACTTTGATTTTCGGGGTGTCTTTGAATTCAGTCCTCTGTAGGTTGATTAATTTTCATTTCCATCAAACGATGGGGCATCCTTACATTCCTAACACATTACCCAGTCCATATCAGTATAGATATCCAGCATGATACTGTTCCCCATTGAGATCTGATGTGTCCCTTTTAATTTTTTTGAGGAGTGTATATAATAGTATATCTGTCTGATACTACAGACTATTGTCTGATACTACATTAAATTAACTTTTTCTCATTAATCTACACTCAGTACCCCATAATGACAAAGTGAAAACATAGTTTTAGAAATGTTTCCAAAAAGGAAAAACTGAGATATTACATTAGCATAAGTATTCAGAGTTTTTGCAACAACACTTGAAATTTAGTTTAGGTGCCTCACATTTCTCTTGATTGTTGCTGAGATGTTTCTACACCTTTATTGGAGTCCACTTGCGGTAAATTAAATTGATTGGGCATGATTTGGAAAAACACACACCTCTCTATAAAAGGCCTCACAGCTAACCTCCCAGACTCTAGACACCTACTCTCTCGTATGTATAAATTGGTTCTGTGTCAGTTCCATATTATATCAGAGAATGGGAGAATGAGCTTGGATTGGAATTTACCCCACCTCAGATACAGAGAATCATTAAATCGACCCGAACTTCCTCCATTTACACCCAAACACAAGAGTCATAATAAAATTCCTTACCAGGTGGTAAAAAAAACCCCTCTCAAATGCAGATGCGTGATGCTGGAGGGGCTGTGATCAAAGAGGCACATTCCTCCACCTTTGGTGGTTTTTCCCCAAGATTAGAGCTTTTTGGGATTCAATTTCTCCATGAATTAAGAAATTACTCTTAGACCTATAGAAAGTACCAATCTACATTTTCTATTTCATGGTGCCCCTTCCATCAAATCATATAAGAAGAGTGTCACCCCTCATTTACTGAATGCGTCAAAATCCTTAATCCCCAGATTAATCTCCTAGATTGTAAAATCCAGCGCCGAGCGAACTGTTGGCACTATATATCAATTTATACCAGCGCAAAACCCACAAAACAATAAATTGCATCACCCAACCCATAAATAATAATTACTAAATATCACAAACTTAAAATACACTGTGACACAAAAATATAAATTAATATATTATAAAAAAATATAATAAGTCCAGTGACAAAATCCAAAAAAAACAGTCCCATGAGAATTTTTTTTTTTTAATATAATATTTTCATTGGATTCGTCTGTGCCAGTGATACCTCCACCATCCACCAGTGCAAAAACCAACCTTAACCGCACTCACCAGATAATGGTGAGTCAAATGCCTTTCAGGGATATTAAGGGCTCCTGGACCCCCTTTACTTTGTATATGACCTCCAAATATTGCCTCCTCTAGGATATGGACACCTCCTCTGGTTACTCTTCTCACCGAATCCCCCAGAGAAAATCAGGAGGAAGAAAAGACCATAGTGTGATACTGTAATGATTTCCAATCTTAAAAGAATTTTTCCAGACCACTCACATTTTAGCAGATATTAACCCGCATTTTATTGAAACAAAACGATCTTTCTTTCATAAAAACGATCTTTCTTTCGTATAAAGCGATTTCTGTATAGAGACCCCACACCCAGGTATACAGCAGGATAACAGACCTCAGATGCAGACTCATCCACTATGCAAAGATGGCCCCTTGGAACGCACCGCTCGGCGTGCGTTCCACTCACCGGAAATGACGTCAGACGCCGGGACAGGCAGCCGGAAATACGTCAACGCGTTTCGCCTCACCCACAGGGCGTTCTCAAGATAGTGTTGGCACTATATAAATACTGTATAATAATTTTGGAGACAGAGTACTTGCCTTTCTCTTGGTGCTTGTAAAAAAGAGGTGGATGCCATCATGGAAGCAGAACAATGAGTACATACAGTTAAAAACCAACAGGACAAATTTAGAGATGTGTGGTTGGCTTGGATGTAGTACTCTAATGGGATTCCGGATGCCTGAGTAGCTCTCTACATAACGAGTACCAACCTTAGTCCTCATACTTGCCTGGCCTGCTAGCTCTGATACATTTATATGCCTGCCCCCCCCCCCCCCCCCCGATTTTCAGATTTGTTTTCCCCTTTGTTTTTTGCTTTTCTATGTTCTTCTGCATTACGGTCTATGTTGTTTCTCCTTGTATGGGAGTTCCATGGCTTATCTACAGCATATAATGTTTTATACTAAAAGCAGGTCTCTTATGTCTATTAGCCTGTGAATGTTGTATCGTATCTGTCTATTGTATCTGATGCCTGTAATCCCCTTTTTTCCTGTTATAATGTTTGTGAACTCAAACTTTTCTTATATAAAAAAAAAAGGCCTCACAGCTGACAATGCATACTGTATTAAAGCAAAAGCTATGAGGTCAAAGGAACTGTCTGTAGACCTGAGAAAGGGTTATTGCAAGGCACAGATATGAGGAAGGCTACAAAATATTTCTTCTGCACTGAAAGTTCCCAAGAGCTAACTGGCTTCCACAATTCTCAAATGGAAGAAGTGTGGCACAGCCAGGGCACTTTCAAGAGCTGGCAGCGCAATTGGGGGAAAAGGGCCTTAGTAAGAGAGGTGACGAAGAACCTGAGGGTCACTCTGACTGAGCTCCAAAGTTCCAGTGTGGAGATGGGGCAAAGTTCCAGAAGGACAACCATCACTGCAGCCCTCTACTAATCTGGACTTTATGGTCGAGTGGTTAGACGGAACCCTCTCCTCAGTGCAAAACACATCAAGGCCCACTTGGAGTTTGCAAAAAAGCATTTGAAGGACTTTCGGACTGTGAGGAAGAAGATTCTCTGGTCTGAGGAAACCAAGATTGAACTACAGTATTTGACCTCAATTCTAAACGTTATGTCTGGAAGAAACCAGGCACTGCTTATCACCTGCCTAATACCATCCCAACAGTAAATCATGGTGGTGGCAGCATCATGCTGTGGGTATGTTTTTTTTTTTTTGCAGCAGAGACTGGGAGACTGGTCAGGGTTGAGGGAAAGCTGAATGAAGCAAAGTACAGCAATATGTTCAGTGAAAACCTGTTCCCAAGCACTCAGGATCTCAGACTGGGCCGAAGGTTCGCCTTCCAAAATGACATTGATCCTAAGCACACATACAACACAGGAGTGGCTTAGGGACAACTCTGTAGATGTTCTAGAGTGTCCCAGTCTTGAATCCTATTGAGCACCTCTGGAGAGATCTGAAAATGGCTGTCCACCGACGGTCCCCATCTAACCTGACAGAGCTTGAGAGGATTTGCAAAGAATGACAGAAAATCACCCAATACTGGTGTACAAAGCCTGTCATGTCTGTAGCACCCTCCTAGGTATGTACTAGAGCTAGAAAGATAAAATTAGTTGAGTTTGATGGGTACATTTAGTCATCACTTTGTAGTCAGAGTGACTGTAATTATTTGCTAGATAAAAGCATAGTTCGCTCGCTGTACTTGATGAGCTGTGATTATTTAGTTAGATCTGCTCTGTGTGCTCAGGTGCTGCTAGTCTGCCTAGCTTCCTCTGTAACCAGGATATTTTAGAAGTTTCTGGATGATAGGTGTGCAGTTATGCAGATGGCAGCATGAATATTGATACAGCCTCAGCCTATCCCAGAGAGAAGGGCTTTAAGGGATGCTGGGTAACTATATGTATTCACACAGGGTTCTGGGTTCTCTCCTGTCCAGGACTGATCCAGCCTGGGAGAGAGAACATTACCCTCCCAGGCAGCTAGTGCCATGGGAGGTTCTGCTATGCTGACTGAGGGACCATCTACTGAAGATCTGGTCTGGTATCATAGAGGAAGGCATCCAGCTGTTCTTGGGCCTTGTAAGTACAGACAATCTTAAAGGATATTAGAGGCTGTGTGCTGTTTAACCCCCTCTGTTGCTAGGAAGTCAGCTGCGGGTCTAGCAAAGGGAACACCGGCTGGTGTTTCGAAAAGCTTTGTCCACCTGACCTACTTTTAAAGGGACACGGCTCTTGGGCTCTAAAGTAGTTACTAATACTGCTTTCTACTACTGCCTTAGAGCTGAAGTCAAGCTTGCCCTAAAGATTGGATAAAGTCCTGCATGTACATAGTTCCCTATGTTTGGAGTATCCCACTTGTCTCCCTCATCCCTATAGAAATTCTCCAAAAATAAAAAACAATACCCCTAGACTGGTTATTGGAGAAACGTGTGAATGGGCCTATGTACCTTGCTGAGGGACAAAGTAACTGGGGGGACCTGGACAGTATTCCTGCTGCTCTTATGGGAGTAGTGTTACACTTCATACCCAAAAAGACTTGAGGCTGTAATTGCTGCCAAAGGTGCTTCAACAAAGTACTGAGTTAAGGGTCTGAATACCCAAGTACATGTGATATTTCAGTTTTTCTTTTTAATAAATGTAACAGACATTTCTAAAATTCCATTATTATTTTGTCATTATGGGGTACTAAGTGTAGATTAATGGGGAAAAAAAATTAAAACAACTGTAGTATCAGGCTACAACATAACAAAACTGAAAGTACAATACACACAGTGTACTGTATAGTCATAATGCTATTAAACATTGATTGTAATTGATAGTAATAAATATTTATTATTAGATTCTGCGTGAAATTGATGATCATGTGTACTCATTGTTAGGATGGTAAACGTTATGTAATGCCCGTATAGATAATTTAGGGGTGATTGTGGGTTTTACAAAGGAAAGGGGGTATTGTTGGGATAATGAACAAACTAATAATGTTAGTTGGAAGATAATTAATTTAATCATTTTAAAGTGATTCATTGACAGTATCCTCCCCTGGGACATTTACTTCCTCTTATTTCTCCCATTTTCTATTGTTTATGTATCTAATTATGTTTTAGAAGTTAAGGTAATGTTAGTGTACAGATAAGATTAGGAACCTGAGCTTTGCTCTTGCAGGTCAAAGCAAGAGCACCGTGCTGCTGCACCAAGCCACATGTTGCACCCGACCACTTGCTGTAAGTTTTAACTTCCAGGCTATAAATATGTACAGTTTCTGTGGTTACTGTATGTTCATTGAGGCTCCATGTACTGAGAATGCAATTCCTAAAGCACTATTAAACCCAAAAACAAACATTTATTTTATTGCGATTTACCAATCCTTACATGTGGTGGCTGAATTAGTTTTCTGTTTTAGGCCAGTTTCTGATGGGCTTCAGCCTGTATAAGAGCAGTGTGAACAACAAGCTTGTAAAATACATCAGCAGAGCATTTAGCAAGCTTTAGTGAAGCTTTTAAAAAGCTCTTCAGCTCCAGTTTGTAAATGTTGAACACAGATCTTAATGGGAGTGCTGACTGCCACTTTAAACAAGCTGCCCGCAGGCTTCAGCACTATTTGAAGCTTGTTGAAAGCGTGCCTAAGCCTGCTAGCAGCTTGTTTAAAGTGACAATCAACACTCCTATTAAGATCTGTGCATAACATTTCCAAACTGGAGGTGAAGGGCCCTTTAACCACTTGCTGACCGCAGATAGCCAAATGACGGCTTCACTGCGGCCGGCCAGTTCTGGCAGGGTGTCATATGACATCCTCCCAGAACACGCTCTCCTGCGGCGATCTCCGTGATCGCTGTGTCCTACGAACACAGCTGACCACGTGATGTGGTAAAAGGCCAATCACAACGGCCTTTTACCACGTGATCAGCCAATCCAATGTCCAATGACACACTGATCACTGGGAAATGCAATTGCCGGTTATCGGCTGCCCTTTTCTCATGCTGTCACGCGAGGAAAGTACTGCCAAGAACCGGCAGTTGTCAGAGGAGGGATCGACACCGATCATCAGGGCACTGATGATCATTGTCCTGATTATCGGTGCCCAGCAGTGCCACCCACCAGTGCTGCCCACAAGTGCCCAGCAGTGCCATCAACCGGTGCCCAGCAGTGCCACCCACCAGTGCCCATCAGTGTAGCCCAGCAGTGCCACCCATCAATGCCACACAGCAGTGCCGCCAGTCAGTACCCAGCAGTGCCGCCAGTTAGTGCCATCAGTCAGTGCCACCTATCGGTGCCACCTCATCAGTTCCGCCTATCAGTGCCCATCAATGCTGCCTATTAGTGCCCATCAGTGCTGCCTATCAGTGCAGCCTCATCAACGCACATCAGTGAAGGAGAAAAATTACCTGTTTGCTACATTTTATAATAGAAACAAAGAAAAACTTTTTTTTGTAATTTTTTGCTATTTTTTTGTTTATAGCGCAAAAAATAAAACACCCAGCAGCGAGTAAATACCACCAAAAGAAAGCTCTATTTGTGTGAAAAAAATGATAAAAATTTCACATGGGTACAATATTGCATGACTGCTCAAATGTCATTCAAAGTGCGACAGTGCTGAAAGCTGACAATTGTCCTGGTCAGGAAGGGGGTATAAGTGCCCTGTAGGCAAGTGGTTAAAGACATAGAGAAAGCTGCTTGAAGCTTGCTAAAAGTTTAAAAAAGTTTGTTGACAGTTTCATAAAAGCTTGCTGTTCATACTGCTCTTATTCCAGCTGAGGCCCATATGAAACAGGCCCTAGGCTTTATTATCTTAATTTTCACCTGGTGATCCTGCCAGTAAGTCAACTTCCTTTAACAGACCTAGCTGTCCAGCAAAAGGGTCAGAGAGTTGGGACAAACCATTTACTACCGACGGGTGCTTACTATGTTCAGCTTTTATTCATTTATGTAAAACCCTTATCCTAAAATGAAAAAAAAAAACTGTAGCTACGTAAAAGGTGTTACCTGGAATTTGGCTTCAATTAGTCAAATCTAAATCTGTTAGGGCATCTAATGCCTACCCTCTCCCCAGACTGATAGTGGTGCTGTTCAAGGTTGTCTCAATGGCTCCTCCATCCAGAGTGGAGACACCCTAAGGCTAGGTTCACACCTATGCAGGTTGTGTTTGATCCATTTCTGCATTGCATTTTGCATTTCTGCACCTGCGTTTTCGATGCGTTTTGCTTTTTTTTTCTTGTTACTAGCCAGATTTAAAACAACGCATTACAAACGCGCAAAAACGCATAAAACCGCAATACATGCTTTTCTGCAGCGTTTCCATTGAAGTCTATAGAACCAAAAACATAATTTTTTCCATTCAAAAATGTCCCTGACCCTTTCCAAAAATACACACTGGGTGAAAATGCGCAGATGTGAACATGTCCCATAGGAAATCATGTTAAATGGACTGGAAGTATGTTACTGGAAGTGTGTTTCATAAGGTGAATATAAAAGGAAAAAATAAAACAAATGCAGCCACCACATTTAAGGTGTTACTAAACCCACAACAGTAAAATCAGTCTGTATATGTAGTAAAGCATGTTTGTTATGCTCACTGTGGAACTTAAGGGGCTAATCCTCTGCATTATGTAAAAAGCATGTTCGATCCTGTCTTCTCTGATCCTCCCCTTCTTCCATGAGTTCATTTCATCTGCTAATATAACATAGCTTCGGGGACATTCTGCACATGCTCAGTTTGGTGTGTGCGGCTAGAGAGTTTTTCTTTTTCTTTGAGAGGGTGCATGTGATCAGCACAGGGCCAATCAACACTGTCGAGACAGAGGGTCAGGGGTTATGCCGTCTCATAGGGCAGTGCGAGGAGCATGAAAACGCCTCCACAAGCTTTAACCAGCACTCTGCTGGACACTGATAGAAGTCACATGACTGCTCTAGCTGCTAATGAGAAAAGGTATTTAGCAGTTTATATTTACTAAAATAATTGCATTTCCATGTTCTGTGTATTGTCGGAGACCATATATAGTGAATGCAGGGTCCTGGGAGACCAGATATAGTGAATGCAGGGTCCAGGGAGACCAGATATAGTGAATGCAGGGCCCGGGAGACCAGATATAGTGAATGCAGGGTCCGGGGAGACCAGATATAGTGAATGCAGTATCCGGGATGACCAGATATAGTGAGAACAGGGTCCTGCTAGACCAGATATAGTGAATACAGGGTCCTGCGAGACCAGATATAGTGAATGCAGTGTCCCGGGAGACCAGATATAGTGAATGCAGTGTCCGGGATGACCAGATATAGTGAATGCAGTGTCCGGGATGACCAGATATAGTGAATGCAGTGTCCGGGATGACCAGATATAGTGAATGCAGTGTCCGGGATGACCAGATATAGTGAATGCAGGGTCCGGGGAGACCAGATATAGTGAATGCAGGGTCCGGGATGACCAGATATAGTGAATGTAGGGTCCTGCTAGAACAGATATAGTGAATGCAGGGTCCTGGGAGACCAGATATAGTGAATGCAGGGTCCTGGGAGACCAGATATAGTGAATGCAGGGTCCTGGGAGACCAGATATAGTGAATGCAGGGTCCGGGGAGACCAGATATAGTGAATGCAGGGTTCGGGGAGTCCAGATATAGTGAATGCAGGGTCCGGGGAGACTAGATATAGTGAATGCAGGGTCCTGGGAGACCAGATATAGTGAATTCAGGGTTCGGGGAGTCCAGATATAGTGAATGCAGGGTCCGGGGAGACCAGACATAGTGAATGCAGGGTCCGGGGAGACCAGATATAGTGAATGCAGGGACCGGGGAGACCAGATATAGTGAATGCAGGGACCGGGGAGACCAGATATAGTGAATGCAGGGACCGGGGAGACCAGATATATAGTGAATGCAGGGACCGGGGAGACCAGATATAGTGAATGCAGGGTTCGGGGAGTCCAGATATAGTGAATGCAGGGTCCGGGGAGACTAGATATAGTGAATGCAGGGTCCTGGGAGACCAGATATAGTGAATTCAGGGTTCGGGGAGTCCAGATATAGTGAATGCAGGGTCCGGGGAGACCAGACATAGTGAATGCAGGGTCCGGGGAGACCAGATATAGTGAATGCAGGGACCGGGGAGACCAGATATAGTGAATGCAGGGACCGGGGAGACCAGATATAGTGAATGCAGGGACCGGGGAGACCAGATATATAGTGAATGCAGGGACCGGGGAGACCAGATATAGTGAATGCAGGGTTCGGGGAGACCAGATATAGTGAATGCAGGGTTCTGGCTTTACAGTTTACAAATTAGTGAGCTACAATTAATTATATTTTTGTTTTTGGGCTTATTACCACTTTAAATAGGGAGCAGAGGTCTTAGACAGGCCCTGTCAGGGCCATGGTAGGCTGGGCTTTGTAGTTCCTCAGCAGCTGACATCCTACAGCTTTCCTGTGCCTGATCTACATTCAAATGGACTTTTCTGTCCAGTCAGGAATTTGAATAGAAGTCCATTCATCACACCCTTTTCACTGCTGTATGCAAATAGAGACACTGGCCCCAGAAAACGTGGCTTCCAGATGGCTATTTGATAGATTGGTTGCTCTATGACTGTTTTAGTTTGGAAATTGAGCAACTTTTATCCTTGTACAGAAACATTCAGAAATGGAAAAAAATACCTTTTATTTTATATTAGCTTCAAGTCCTCCGATTTTGATTCTGCAATTTCTAACAGATGACTTGTTTTAATAGGATTAAGAGTACTATAGACTTTAACAACTGTAGCATAACACCAGCTGCTGCAGAATCACTAATTAGATGACTTTCCTTAAAGAGCAATTCGAGGCAATAAGTCAGTCAGTGCTATCCAGGAAATGTTGTCTTTATGTTACAGTCACAATGTCTTCTCAGAAGCGAACCTTCACCCTCCCCACCAACTTTCCATCTTTTCACTCCTACCCCTTGCAATCAAGTGTACACAATTTTTTTTAATTTTATTTTTCATGATTTTTTTAATACCTTCCTTTGGGGGAATGATATGTTAAGCTGGAAAATCATATGAAAAAGCGTTTGATATGCTCGATTGTTCAACTTTTGAACCGTTAGTTGGCTAATTTCGATTTATGGCAAAAAAAAAAACCTGTCATGTAGATTTTTTGAGCCTAAACAATCAATTTGCTAAACATTAGTAGTGGAATAGATTAAAAACTGTTTGAAAAAAATCTAGAGCACGTGTTAAAATCTACAGCACGTGTTAAAATGTAACCCCGTAATGTAATCGATTGACAAAAAATGTAGTATTTATGTTATTATCGATCGATATTATGTCAATAATTGGGGGATAAATATTGATACAATGATGGCATTATCACATACACATTCGACAGATCTTTATAAATCTTTAGATTTTCTGTGTATGGCCAGCATTAGTTGCTCGCAGTCTCCTGGGCTACTAATAATAGATAAATCCCATAATAAAACACTTTTCTGTGTGCACTGCTCCGCTCCTGTGGTGTACAGTATGTGACCTGCACTGTAAGGCCTCATGCACATGCAGCTAAAAAAACGCCCGTTCACCAGTTCTTTTTTTTTTTGTTGGCCTGTAGAAGCACTTCTATGTTACTTTATGTGGCCATACACACATAGGCTTTTACAGGTATGTTCGAGGAGGAGCATTTATGGGCAGAAAAAAAACACTAAAGGCGCATTAAGAGAGGAGCTTTTAAGCAAAAAAAAGTGCCTAAATGCAGAGAAACATGACTGTATGCAAATAAATGTATTCCAATAGCCAGAATAAATGAATATTCTGGACAGTAGAATTAATTTATGCTCAAATGCCATATGAGTTTAAAGTGTTACTAAACCCCTGACCCTGCATTCACCATATCTGGTCTCCCACAGTACACAGAACATGGAAGTGCAATTATTTTAGTCAATTTAAATGACTAAATACCTTTTCTCATCAGCAGTTAAAGCAGTCTTGTGACCTCTATCAGTATTCAGCAGAGCACTGGTTAAAGCTTGTAGGAGCAGTTTTCTTTCTGCTCTGGGAGGATGCAAAACCCTTGACCTCTGTCTGGAGAGTGCTGATTGGCCCTGTGCTGATCACATGCACCCTCCGAAGAAAAAAAAAAAAAAACCTCTTTAGCAATACACACTAAACTGAGCATGTGCAGAATGGCTACGGTTCAGTCTGTCTTATCAGGAGATAAGACGAGGACATTTGAACAAGAGGAGGAGCAGAGAAGTCAGGATCAAATGCCTTTTTACACAATGCAAACGATGAACCCCTTAGGTTCCACAGTGAGTATAACAAGCATGCTTTACTGCATATACAGACCAGGGGTGGACTGACAACTCATGGGGCCCCCGGGCAATAGGCAATCATGGGGCCCCTGTGTCCTTGCCCAAACTCAAAAAAGCCTATGAAAAAGGTACCAGGGGCATCTCATGCCCGAGTTTCCAAATGGTCAGTCCGCCCCTGATACAGACTGATTTTACTGTTGTGGGTTTAGTTACACTTTAAATGGGTGTACAGACATGTATAAACGCATGCCTATTGTAATATTAAACAAAAAAAAAGAAATGGTGATGTAATAACTGACCCACTTGCCACCTCTTTCAGACCTAAGCGCTCCTACACCTCCCGTTCCCACGCCACCTTCCTCACCCTCCTCCTTCTCATATCAGCTGGAGACATCTCCCCGAACCCTGGCCCCTCACCACCTCACCCCCCCCTAGAGCCCCCCCTGCTCACGCCAGCCGACGCGACCCCCTCAACCTCACACATGTACCCCTCCTCCCCATATCTATCCCCCCTCTCTCGGTTGCACTCCTGAATGCCCGTTCGGTTTGCAATAAGCTTACCGCCATCCATGACCTCTTCATCTCCCGCTCCCTCAACCTCCTAGCAGTCACCGAAACCTGGGTACAGGCCACCGACTCCACTTCCCCTGCGGCACTCACTCATGGAGGTCTCATCTGGACCCACTCACCAAGACTGAGCGATCGCAGAGGTGGTGGTGTCGGCTTGCTCCTATCACCGCTTAGCACCTTCCAGGTCCTCCCTAACCCACCCTCTCTTTCCTTCCCCTCCTTTGAGGCGCACTGCATCCGACTCTTCTCACCCACCCCCCTAAGGATCGCAGTGATCTACAGGCCTCCCGGATCCATACCCCGCTTCCTGGACAACTTCGCCGCCTGGCTCCCCTTCTTCCTCTCCTCTGAGCTACCGACCGTCCTCGGGGACTTCAACATCCCCATCAACGACAACAACCCGGCCACTTCCCAATTCCTCCACCTAACCTCCTCCTTCGCGCTCACACAGCACACTCAATCCTCCACCCACTTCGGAGGGAACACCCTGGACCTTGTCTTCTCCCACCTCTGTACCCTCAACCAGTTCTCTAACACCCCCTTCCCTCTCTCCGACCACCACCTCATCACCTTCTCCATCTCCCCTTCCCCCAAGTCCCCCCCTCAAAAACGCCAAACCATCACCAGCCGCAACCTCCGCAACCTGAACCCGGCCCCCCTCCACTCTGCGGCCGACCGCCTACACGACAGCATCCTCTCACTGTCATGTTCTGACATAGCCACCACCTTGTACAATGACTCACTGTCAGCTGCCCTAGACTCTCTGGCACCCTTAACCACACGCATCATCAAACCCAGACCGCTTCAACCCTGGCAGACCGACAGCACTAAACGCCTCAAACGTCGCAGTCGCGCACTGGAGAGACTGTGGCGCAAAACCAGGTCCCCTCATACTTTCTCCCTTTACAAATCTGCATTTCTTATCTACACCTCCTCCCTCCACACCGCAAAGCAGGCCTACTTTGTTAACCTAATAAACACCCTCTCCTCCTGCCCCCGCCGACTCTTCTCCACCTTCAACTCCCTGCTCTCTCCCCCCCCCTCCTCCACTCAGTACCTCTCTCACCGCCCACGAGATTGCCACCCATTTCCACAACAAGATTGACGCTATCCGTAAGGACATCGTCAACTTGCAATCTACCTCCCCACCCAGCCTCCTCACCCCCGTCACCCCCTCATCTCCCCCCTCCTCTGCCCTCACAACCGCACTGCCCCCCCCCGCACTGCACTCCCTCAGCCCTGTCACTACTGAGGAAGTCGCCAAAGTCCTCTCAGAAGCCCGCCTCACTACCTGCCCCCTGGACCCTATCCCCTCTCAACTCCTCCGGTCACCCCCCGCCTCCCTCATCCGCTCCCTCACCCACATCTTCAATCTCTCCCTCTCTACTGGCGTATTCCCCTCCCCCCTAAAGCACGCGCATATCACCCCCATCCTCAAAAAGCCCTCCCTGGATCCCGCGGACCCCAACAACCTCAGACCCATCTCCCTGCTGCCACTCACCTCCAAGCTCCTTGAACGCATAGTCTACGATCGCCTAAGCTCCCACCTTACAGACAATAACCTCCTTGACCCTCTACAGTCCGGCTTCCGTCCCCTACACTCCACTGAAACTGCCCTCCTCAAAATCACTAACGACTTACTAAACGCCAAAGCCAAGGGCGACTACTCTGTCCTCCTTCTCCTGGACCTCTCTGCGGCCTTCGACACAGTTGACCACTCCCTCCTCCTTAATAAACTACTCTCCCTTGGCATCAGAGATACTGCTCTCTCTTGGTTCTCATCCTACCTATCCCGACGCTCCTTCAGTGTCACCTACAATGGTGCCACCTCCCCCTCCCTCCCCCTCTCTGTTGGGGTCCCCCAAGGCTCTGTCCTTGGACCCCTTCTCTTCTCCATCTACACCTCCTCCCTGGGCAAACTCATACACTCTCACGGCTTCAACTATCACCTCTACGCTGACGACACCCAAATCTACCTCTCCACCCCTCTCCTCACCCCCACTATCTCCGCCCGCATCACTCACCTCCTAAAATGACATCTCAGACTGGATGTCGCTCCATTTCCTCAAGCTCAACCTCTCCAAAACCGAGCTCCTCGTCTTTCCCCCTGCCAACACCCCCCCCCCCTCCATCCTATCCATCATCACCAACAACTCCACTATCACTCCCGCCCCGCAAGCCAAAGTCCTTGGCGTCATTCTTGACTCGAACCTCTCCTTCCAACCGCATGTCAAATCACTCACAATCACATGCAGGCTCCATCTTCGCAACATTGCCAAGATACGTACCTTCCTCACCCTTGACACCACCAAACTTCTAGTACACTCCCTCATCATCTCACGTCTTGACTACTGTAATTCTCTTCTCACCGGCCTACCCAAGTGCAGGCTCTCCCCGCTCCAGACCATCCTGAACTCAGCGGCTAGACTCATCCACCTCACCACCCGCTCCACCTCTGCCACCCCCACTGGCTCCCGATTGCCCAACGCATCAAATTTAAACGCCTAACCCTGACCTACAAAGCCGTTCACAACACTGCCCCTGACTACCTCACCAACCTGATCCCCAAGTACCGCCCTACCCGTACCCTTCGCTCCTCACAGGACCTCCTTCTATCCTGCTCCCTGGTCTCCTCCTCCCATGCACGACTGCAGGACTTCTCCAGGTCCTCCCCCATCCTCTGGAACTCACTGCCCCAATCCATCAGACTGTCGCCTTCCCTCTTCACATTCAGGCGCTCCCTCAAAACCCATCTCTTCAGGGAAGCCTACCCCACCCTCACCTAACGGCCATTCTCCCTCTTTCCTCCCACCCCTCATTCCCCTCAGCCACTTCCTACTCTACCTTTACCCCCTCCCTCCTAGATTGTAAGCTCGAAAGAGTAGGGCCCTCTTACCCCTCGTACGTTGTTTGTTGTTGTTGTACTGTGCCATGTATTGTCCCCCCCTCTATTGTACAGCGCTGAGCAAACCCTTTGGCGCTATATAAACTCGTAGTAATAATAATAATAATAATAATAATAATATTAGAGGTGTTTGTTTCTGCCAAATTCTGGCAGAAATTTTTTTTTTATTTTCATAAGCCCATGTGCATGAGACCTATTGGATAGCAAATGACTGGCAGTAACATTGTGAACCCTACATACATCTTAGAGTAAATTCTGTGTAGCCATCACTTCCTACCCTGCCTAGTGTGCTTCTAGTACCAGTAAACAGACTACAAATAGTATCGTAGCAACAGAAGAAGCAAAGGGAGCATCTGCTACCGGGCCCTCGGGACAAAGTCCTAAGCCTGAGTCAGCAATGCTTGTCTTTTTCCCCATCATTGCTCCAACAGAAGTCAAACCATGCTGTGCAGATTAGCTAAAAGACACTTCATACTAGTAAGTCTTCTGTATATAATGTGAGTCCCTGGTTCATGATTTTTATCATGAACCAGAAAAATGTTGGCATTACTTCTGAGTGAAATAATATTATTCTGTCTGTGGAGGTTCCCTTTTATCTAGGGCAGTGTTTCTCAACCTTTCTTCAGTCAAGGCACCCTTTAAAATTATGGACAGTCTTTTGAAGCACCCCATTCTAAAATGGGGTGCCTCAAAACTGTCCATAAACCCAACATTAGAGGTGTTTTTTTCTCCCAAAGCAAATACACGTTTGCACACTGGTACTGACTAGTATTCCAATGTTTCTCTTTTCCCTCAGTTTTTCTCCATCACTGAGCTAATGTGACCCCAGCACTGATGGAGAGGGGCAGGGGAGGGGCAAACTAGGATGTTGTGCAGGCAGCTGACATCCACCTTATCGACTAATAATGTCATTAGTTGTCAGGATGCCGGAGGCTGGAAGGTTGTAATAGTGAACAATGAAAACCTCTGGCTTTGTGTAACTAAAAGGCAAGCTTATTCCCCCCACTGGTTTGTATACAAGTTTTGGGAAATTTGTAGACATTTTGCCAAGGCACCCCTGAAGAAACCTCAAGGCACCCCAGGGTGCCTGGGCACCCTGGTTGTGAAAGACTGATCTCGGTCATGGTATATTAAATAGTAAATAGTCACAAATTAAACTGACCTGATCTGTAATATTGAAGACATGGTATTCTGACAACCCAGACATCTGCCGCATACAGAAGATACCAGAAAGCAAAGTGTACCTGAAAAATTGAGTAGAAAGCTTTGGAATTAATACATTTACGAAATTGTCCTTAGTTTACTATGGAGAAGAGTGAAGGATCAAAATAACTGTTTGTGGTTCTCTACAGCATCAGGCAGGAATTGTGGTGGATCCCCTTTCATGAGAAGTTTTACAGAAATGGGGAGATATCTCAAAATCTTTTTTTCCATGGGGAGATATCTCCCTTTCTTTTTTCAGGGGAAATATCTATTGATTAATGGTGGATACAGAGCATTTCTGTTGTAGAAGAGCATTGGCTGATTTCTGGTTTTCCTTATTCACACACAAGGTCACACATATGGAGCCTAAAATGTTGTTCAGTCACCAAATACCCAACAGTTAAGGGCATATTTGAAAAATAATGAAAGTGACTTTCACCCTATATTCACTGGCAGTGAATAAATCACTGTCATTTAAAAGACGTGTAATGGTTGTGCGCATTAAGCGCATGGAAGCTGTAGTCAACAGCCATCTTGTCGGGTCTTAGCCATTTTTTTTCATGAGCCCAGTGATCTTACCCCCTCCCTCCTTCTGCAATCTATGGAATCCGTAGCCTTAACTTTTACCACATTTCAAAAGAGCCTGTTATTTTAACTTAGGGACAGCAGACACCAGCACACAGATCTTGGCCAGAGCTGTAAACAGCTAATTGAGTACTGGCAGGATGACCTTTTCATTATTAAACCCTATTTTGAAAAGTGTTAAAACTGTCCCTAAGGCTTTTAATGGACATTAAAGAATCCCTGTCTCTTGAAGAGTGCTACTGTATGTGACAAATCTCTGAATATACCGCCTTCTCAGTCAAAAGTTGGTGGTGGTAGCTTAAAGAGTTCATTGCTTAATTAATTTGACCCATTGACAATCGCTCTCAGGCTGCTGGCACCTAGATTGTGGCCCCGTGAGCTGGAAAATCTTTGTGCCGGGTGCAGTTGAGAGCGGCATTGTTATGTAAGTGACAGCACAACGTGAGAGCAGCTGCTCCTTTGTCATGACTTGGTGAGGACAGGGGTCAGGCACTGAGTTCGTCACAACATGAATCTCAAAGATTCAAATGTGCTAAAAATTTGGTTACTGTCAGATTCACTACTTAATAAATATGAATGGTTGTTATCATGGACTGTTTATTCACTCTTTGTACCTTTCCCTTATCAGTTTATGTCTTTCCTGTGATGAGTCAGGTGCTTTTTATAGACCTAATAAATGAATGCTCAGGTGACAGTCCTAGTGGTTGTGGTTTGGATGTACAATGAAATGGAAAGTTTAGTGGTATAGCAGCAGGGACCAAAGCTGATGATATTTTGAAACAAATTATCTTTTTAAAAAATCTGGAGTCCATGAGTTGCCAGCTACGTCCCACCAATTTTTCACACAAAATCTCCCAACAATCCAGTTCAGAGACCAGGCCTCCCAGGTGTAGAAGTCAAACTATTTTAACACATTGCTACACGGAGTTGCCACCTCATCCCTTTAAAACTGAACACATCTTAATTACACAGAATCTGAGGATAATTTAGTGCACATAAAGCGCTGAGTTTAATTACCACCTTCATCAGCCACAGTGAACCTGTGTAATTAAAGTGTTACTAAACCCAGGACCCTGCACTCACTATATCTGGTCTCCCACAGTACAAACTACATGGAAATGCAATTATTTTAGTACATATAAACTGCTAAATACCTTTTCTCATCAGCAGTCTTGAGACTTGTGTCCAGCAGAGCACAGGTAAAGTTTGTAGGAGTTTTCTTTCTGGTCTAGGAGGATGCAGAACCCCTGTCCTCTGTCTGGACAGTGCTGATCACATGCACTCTCCCATGAAAAAAAAAACCTCTCTGGCAATATACACCAAACTGAGCATGTGCAGAGTTATTCCACACGATATGTCTTATCAGGAGATAAGCGAGGGGCGCTGGAAGAAGGGGAGGATCATAGAAGTCAGGATCAAACAGCCTTTTTACAAAATGCATAAAATTAACCCCTTAGGTTTCACAGTGAGCATAACAAGCATGCTTTACTGCATATACAGACTGATTTTTACTGTTGTGGGTTTAGTAACACTTTAAAATGTGTTTGGTTTTAAAGTGATGAGGTGGCAACTGTACTACCACCACAAGGTGTCTTTACTTTCAGGTCCTCATGGGACAGTTCCCCCCTATGCCCTCTTCCTTTCCCGTCCTCCCTCCCGACCCAGTCCATTGATACTAACATGTAGTAACCCTATCTCAAGTCTACCCATGCCCGTTATTAATACAATTACAGAAGCAAAAATGCTTACCCAATGTATGTGTTCTATTACACTTAAATTAGAAAATATTGAATGGTGGAACTCAACTTTTTTTTTATCACAAGCTGATAAAGGATGTACAAGGAAGTCAGGGAGATTAGAAACATTATTTGTGGAAAAAAATATGTATGTGTACTATTAGGATAGGTTTTACCAGATGGCAGTTTCTACTACCCTTTGAAAAGGGATCTGCTGGTTGATCTAGGTGTTCAGAAGGTGATACCACCACCCCTTGAATGTTTTCTTCTTACCTAATGGGGAGTTGGAATATAGCCAACATGCCAAAACCAAGAGCAAAGTGGTTGCATAGCATGACCCCCTCTGGCTGTTAGGCTTTACCCTAGGTTTACATCTGTGCGGGTGGTGCTGCTGCCGATTCACAAGAAAATCCGTGCAGCCGCACCACCCGCACAGAGAATTGCGGACCGGCGGGCGGGTGTCATTAGTTCTAATGGCATGCCGCCCACACCGGAAAACGCAACCGTACTGGGAACCGAGGTTCCCCTGCGGGCTGCGTTTTCCAAAGAAGTACAGGGACTTCTTCCCCTGCGTGTCACGGGCACGGGAGTCCATTCAAATGAATGGGCTCTCATGCATGTGCAAAACGCGGCCCTCACAGCCGCATAGATGTGAACTGGGGGTCAATGGGTGGTTGCAGGGAGGTAAAAAAAAAGGGCTGACCTGTCTACTTTTACCACCTGTGTGAACTTTATTTCCAGTGTTTTTTTTATTATTCAGCAAAGTATCATTCTGTTATGTTGTAAATCCAATAATATAATTGAATGAGAAAATGCCACTTTTGTATTTTATAAGAAGCCAGGGAGTTTAGAAACATTTTATGTGAAAAAAATGTATAAGTAAAAAGGTAATTTAGCTCTTGGAATCTGTTTCTATAAGGCCAAGAGCTGATGCATCCAAGATTTGCCACACATTTTTTGACAAATGATTTACCTAATTGTTTTGGCCGTCATTATTCACCACTTCAAAAGTCAATAGCCAGCATCTAGATTATTCCTGTTTTAGTGTTAATATATTTCTGTAGCCAAAATGTTTTTTGTGTCTGGATAGTGTAGGGAACTTATCAGCTTCCTATGGCTGTCTATGTTCCTGCTGGTACTCTTTTAGTTGTCCTGCTGACCATTGTCATTGAGACAGACAGTGATAGGAAATTCAACATTTTATGGTTATAACTAGATTAGAAATTGAGGGGAAATCTTCTAATGGGAACATCAGTTCTGGAAACAACTCAAGAATGGATTTCCCTAAAACTGGGGAGATTTCTTCTAAGATTCTGTTGTGTCTCAGGACCCTTTCACAGGCACCTTCTGTTCCGATCATCAGGAGATCTGTGGGATGATCCCCTGCTGATCAGAATAAATATGGCTGCCTCCGATCCAGTCCACCCAAACAAAAGAGGACATAGTCCTCTTTCATTTTTTAGCGGGCCTGATCGGAAACAGAGGTAAACAGAGACAAGTGCAATAGAATACATGGACCTTCTGATCATGTCTGCCTGAAAAACTGACAGGCAGACCTGATGAAAACGCCTGTGTGAAACGGCCTTCAGGGTTGGAATGTGAAGGTAAATATTCCTAGCCAGCCATAGCAAGAAAAAAAAACAAAGAGAATGTCACCCTTCCCTATTCTATGCAAAAAAAAAACTTTTCTCTAGAAATATTTTTAAAATACTGGTTTCATTAACAGTTAATGAGCTTACAAAGTAGTATATCCTAAAGTCATTGACATGATTAGCTCAGCCACCATGGCTAGTGCTCTGGAATATTTCCCTTCTGTTTCATTGCTGGTAGATTTCTCTTTCTATGTTTTCTGGTTTATTCCCTTGGTCTTCCTGCTCTTTGTCTCCCTACTGGGTCCTCTGGAACTTCAGATTTCTCTTATTCCTCAAAGCATAAATCAGGAGTGTCCAACCTGCTGCCCAAGATGGCTATGAATGCAGCCGAGCACAAAATTGAAAACTTACTTAAAATTTTTAATTTTTGGGGGGATTTTTATGTAAAAATGTGTTTACACTTAGTGAACATATGTGGGTGAAGAACATTTTGACAGTGTCTCTTTACTGTACTTTTATTAGTTTTATCTTCCCAAAGTAAACTATTCCACTCTTCACAATCCCGCCTTATTCATGTCAGTTTTTGGTATCGCCTATATTTATGAGCAACTATTTTCAAGGATTTAGCACACGAAAAAATATCTCATGAGCACCTTGGGAATTCATTGAGAACTGCTACTACATCCGTCCAACCAGACATTGATGTGTTGGTTTATCAGAAACAAAGATTCAGTGTCAGATATTGCACTAGTTTTATGTTGCCCTCTTTTACTTTTATAATAATAATAATAATAATAATAAAAAAAAAAAAAATCACAAAAAAGTTTTTATAACTCAGATAGGTGCATTATCTATATCAGTGATCATTAACTTGTGATCTGCCTGATTTGTTTCTGCTCATCAGCTGTCCTTATTGTTAGTGTATTTTATGTGTGGCCCAAGACAATTCCTCTTCTTCCAATGTGGCCCAGGAAAGTCAAAAGTTTGGACACCCCACCATAAAACAACCGTTTCCTGTGTGTCCCAGGTTGTGTTGTCCACCAAAAACCCTGTGCAATCCATGTTCTTGCATTCCTGGGTTGTCCATCATTGAGTTTGTTAGCTCATTGGTGTGATGGGCAGTTTCTTTGATTGACTGTTGTTGGTGACCCTGAAGCGGTTCAACATGCCTGAACTCTGCTTTGCCAAGTTCTCTATCTGTTCTGTTTTTATTACTCTCAGTTCTGATTATTCCTGGTAAAGATGCTTGGCTATACTGCGCTCTTGTGTTATCCATTGGCAACAAGTCCAGCTGATTTTGGCTGGTAGGTTACCAACTATTCATTGACAACCCCCTGACTCTGTATCGCTGTTCTGACCATTTTATCCATCCAATAGCAATAGCCTTTACTGTGGGCCATGGCCATCTTGTCCAAGCCCTATAATCCACAAAATAAATTCCTAAGGGTCCCCTGAGTACTAGAACAGTCCTAGAAGAGTCCTCAGAAGGTGAAGAGTCAAAGAAAAGTAGTAATAGAGCCTGAGCTACTGATCCACATCTTATGCCTATGCTTATCACAGGCTTTGTTACATAGTTACATAGTTAGTCTGGCTGAAAAAAGACAAAAGTCCATCCAGTTCAACCATTAAAAAAAAAAGTTATAATCCTTTACCCACAGTTGATCCAGAAAAAATTCCTTCCTGATCCCCCGAGAGGCAATCGGATATTCCCTGGATCAACTTTACCTATAAATGTTAGTATCCAGTTATATTCTGTGTATCTAAGAAATAATCCAGGGCTTTTTTAAAGCAATCCACTGAGCTGGTCAGAACCAACTGTTGAGGGAGTCTATTCCACATTTTCACAGTTCTCACTGTGAAGAAACCTTTCCATGTTTGGAGATTACATTTTTTTGTGACCACATTATTTTGCTTTTTTTCCAGAACATAATATTCCTGACAATTCACAGTAATTTTGCCACTTGCTCAGGAGGCTTTACATACCTAATATGGAGACCATTGTGCTTTTTGGAGCAGTTGGCACACTTGGCTTTTAGGAAAGGAATCTCTGTTTTACCATCATAATACACAAAAATAGTGAGGCTCAGGGAGCTGGAGTGGGTAGGGCTATGCTTGAGCTTGCCATGAAAAGTTGAAATTTGTCTTTGGTTTCCCATACCTTTTGGATCTTCTAGATGGTTTGACATGCAATTCTCACTGAAAGCAACCATGGTTAATGCATATTTCATCATCTGCTCAGTTTGAATTGTCCACATTTGTGATAGTTGTTCTTTAATATCCTGAATATGGTTTTACTGGGGTGTCTGCTAAATATATATCTGCTGGATAACCTTTAATAAAAGAGGGTTACAAAAACAGCCTTCTTTATTTCCGAACTGTCTCCATCAGCTGTTTTCTAAATTATCAGCTCGCTTGAGGTCTGTTCTGCAAATTTTCAGACATTTATGTGAGATATCTTGTAGGTTTTCCCTGGCACACTGACCCCTTTTTCCTGCTAGTAATGAAACATATATAAAATACAGCTTGTGTCTGAAGAGAACCAGAGGAGAACATTTCACAGCACGACACAAAGCAATCATGGTAGAGTGTGAAATACGCTCAGCACACTCCAGAGATGTAGCACGTATTGAAGGCTGGGGTTTACTGTTAAAGCTGACCTTTCTAAAATATGGTAGATATGAAATGTAACTCTTTTTCTGCAACCTCAAACCTTTAGTTCATGCAGAAGTTCTGGATTGAAGGGGACCTGTCTCAAAGAAAAGAGTGCTTAGACTTGAAGGTGTTCAACCATTAGCTGAAGCATCAGGTACAGGTAGCAAATGGAGCGAAAATAGATTATTTGCATGGCTCCATCCATTATCCTGAAAAGAGTAATCCCCTTAGTTTTGGAATATGTGATGGAATGAAAACATGAATACCTTTTGCTTTAAGAAGACGCCACTATGTTACATAGAGGTTTAGTAGATGAATTGGTTCCTTTAGGCTATGTTCACACTAGCTTTGTCAGCAGGCGTCAGACAGGCATTTGGGAAGTGTTTTTAATGTTTCTCAAATGCCTATGAAAATTCTGCACATAGCAGCTGTTCACACTGAAGGGTTAGTGCCGCGTCGCGGCAAAACTGACGCCTCATGTCGAGTCAGGAGGAGTTGAAGCCACCCATTCAAGTCTATGGTGCCGCTCTTCAAACGCCTGGCAGGCGTTTGCAGGGCGTTTGCTGAGCGTTAATACCATTTAGCTACATTATAGGCATTTGCGGTGTGGTTTTAACGCTTGGCAAACGCCTATCAAACGCCTCAAACCCGCGCATAGGGCATTTATGGAACATTAAAAACGCTTCCCAAATGCCTGTCTAACACCTGTCAAACGCTAAAGGGGCGGCAAGAGTTAGAAATAAGTCAAGTGTGAACGAGCCCTAAATCTCTCCTCATCATAACCTTCTGGATTATATGTCTCCTCTCTGAAAATGCTAGTTGCTTGCCTATCAGTTTGATCCAGTAGATTAAATGTATATCTAAACTCAAGAACAAAAATGTAATAAATTGCAGATTACCTGTCCTTAGATGCAGTGGCTGCATTCATTTTCTGTAAGTACAGAAAACCTGTTGATTCTGAGTCCTTGTAACTTCCTGTGGTCCTAACTGAAGCCTTGAGAAATGATATCAGCTTTCTCAGCTACCTTCTGAGTACTACAAAGCAACACCCATTTATGGAATGTAGTTGAGGAGAGGGGGATGAGAGCAGCTCAGGGTGACAACTCCTACAGAAATACAGGGCAGTAAGTGAGCATTGTAACCCAACGACAGGAAGGGTTTTACAGGCTATAACAGCCTTCACTCCTCTGGGAAGGCTTTCCATAAGATCGTAAACAGACATGTGCACGCCAGAAATTTTTGCTTTGTTTGGATGCATTCATTCATTGAAGAATTTCGTTTCATCATATTCGTTATGTTGAACCAATTTGTTTTGGAATTTGTTTCATATCTTCAACACTTGTTTCATATATTCATTGGTCTGGGTGGATTTTAAATAGTTTGCAGTTTGGAAGACTGCTATATATTCGATATGTTATTGAATCATATGGATTCAAATTGAAAGGATTTAATATTCTTGGACGCTATTCCAACCCCTCCAAGAGAAATGGCATGAGCTGATTGGACAATATTGACTGACCTCATGTGCATCTGAATTAACAAATGGAGCCAAATTCAGATCCATTAGAATCCAAATTAACAAACAAATTTTAAAGTTTAATTCATTTCCCCATGGGCCCAAACTACCAGCACATCATGTGACGTCACCTGAAATAAACAAATTAAACGAATGCATTCATTAAGTTCCTTATAAAGTTTTTGGATTCATTTGCATTCGTTGCTATGTTCATTCATCCGAATCTCTGAAAATTAAATTAAACGAATCGTAACGAAACGCACATGTCTAATTGTGAAAGGTTTCTGTTGAAATGTATTATTGTTATTAATATTATTATAATACAGGATTTACAGAGCGCCGAAAGTTTGCTCAGTGCTTTAAATTATGTTGGGAGACAGTACATGAGACAGTACAGTAACAATACAAATTCAATACAAGAGGGATTCGAGGGTCCTGCTCCTTGGAGCTTACAATCTAGGAGGGAGGGGATAGAGGTACAAGAGGTAGTAACTGTGGGGGATGGAGTCGTTGGAGAGTAGAAGATTCCAGTATTAGTTGAGGGCAGGGTAGGCTTCTCTGAAGAGATAGGTTTTCAGAGCGCGCCTAAGAGTGAGCAGAGTAGGCGATAGTCTGATGGATTGGGGTATGGAGTTCCAGAGGATGGGGGAAGCCCTGGAGAAGTCCTGGAGACGAGCATGGGAGGAGGAGACAAGGGAGCTAGAGAGTAGGAGGTCTTGTGAGGAGCGGAGAGTACAGTTTGGGTGATATTTGGAGACAAGATTGGAGATGTAGTTTGGGGCAGTGTTATGAACGGCTTTATATATCAGTGTTCGCGTTCTGAATTTTATCCGTTGGGCAATTGGAAGCCAGTGGAGGGATTGGCAGAGAGGGGTGGCAGATACAGAACGGTTAGTAAGGTGGATGAGTCTGGCAGCAGCATTCATGATGGACTGGAGTGGGGATAGCCTGCGATGAGGTAAGCCAGTGAGGAGGGAGTTACAGTAGCCGAGGCGTGATATGATAAGGGAGTGAATGAGTTGCTTAGTGGTTTCTGAGGTTAGGAATGGGCATATTTTGGAGATGTTGCGGAGGTGAAGTCTACATGAGTTTGTCAGCGATAGGACCTGGGCTGGAAGGACAGATTGGAGTCAAGGATGACACCTAGTACCCTGGCTTGAGGGGTGGGACTGATGATAGTGTTGTTGGCTTTGATGGAGAAGTCGGGAGGAGGGGAGGCATGGGCTGGGGGGAATACTAGGAGCTCAGTTTTGTGCCCTTTCAACAAAAGGCCTGGCTTACAATTGGACCACCAATTCATCCCAAAGCTGTTCAGTATAGTTGAGGTCAGGGCTCAAGTTCCTCCACATCAAACCATGTCTGTATGGAGCTGGCTGTGCATACAGGGGCGCTGGCATTCTGGAACAGAAAAGTGCCTTCTTCAAATTGTTTCTACAAGATTGGAAGTGCTGGATTACCCAAAATGCATTTGTATGGTGTAGCATTAACACTGCCATCCAATGGAACAATCTGAACTAGAATAAATAAATAAATGTGGGTGTCCACATACTTTTGGCCATATAGGTAGGTTTGGCAGTCAGATGTCTGCCTTTGGCCATATACTGTAATCATATATATGTACTGTATATGTAATAATAGGCCTTTTTGACTAAAGATGACCACATAAATAAGTGTAAATATTTGTTGATCTATGAACTGATGAAGCTTACCACTGCTTTCAGTTATACAGATCAACAGGGCTTCAAACTAGAATCCTAAAAACCTTTTTGTCTGTGCCTTTCTGGCATTAGGATTGTAGCAGCACAGTGGCTAAATGTTAGCACTTCCCCCTGGCAGTACTAGGGCCATTGGTTCAAATCCCAGCCCCAACGCCACCTGCCTGGAGTTTGCATGTTCTCCCAGAACCTGCATGGGTTTCCTCCAGGTACTCTGGTTTCCTCCCACACTCCATAGACATGCTGGCAGGTTAATTAGATCCTGTCTAAATTGGCTATGGTATGTGTATACATGAATATGAAAGTACAAATAAATATGTAAAGCGCTTTGTAAAATTGACAGCACTATATAAGTACCTGTAATAAATAAATTACTGGGAGCCATTGGTGGTTATGCTGCCATTGCCATTGCTTCATGTGATATTTACAGCACCTTTATCCAGGACCTTGTCAAGAAACTGTAAAGGCAAGAGATAACCTGTCAGAAATGATGACCTGCATTGCTAAAAGACTTACTAAGTTGCATAGTTAATCTGGTTGAAAAAAACAGTCTATCCAGTTCAACCAACAGAGAAAAAAAAGACACACACAAATAGAAAACTTCCATGTACACTATCCTTTACCCATTTTCCAGTTGATCCAGAGGAATGCAAAAAAACCCAATAAAGAATGATCCAATTTGCTCCAGCAGGGGAATAAAAATTCCTTCCTGATTCCCCAAGAAGCAATCGGACAGCCATATTCGAGTGTCCTCTTGCATGTGGAACTCGCGCAGTATTCTAGGCCATGAACCAATGTCGGATATGATATGCCTGTGTTCATTTGGCATTTGTGAGTATATATCTGCTATTTTTTATAAATAATGTATGTATTGAGGTAATGCGCAAGGCTGGTGCGCCCCTTTCTTTTTCTTGCTTTATAGTGCATTCTTGGCTACCCCAGCGTGTAGGGGGCTGCACAGCACTGCACTTCCGAATTGAATGCAAAGAGGCATGAAGATTCGTCCACATATGCTATATCTGGTCCTCTTTTACTTTTCTTCTACTTTTTGGTAGCAGTTGGATATTGCCTGGATCAATTTTTCCCCCTGGCCTTTATTAAAACAATCTACTGATCTGGCCAGAGCCAACTCTTGAGGGAGTCTATCCCACATTTTCACAGCTCTTACTTCTGTATTTGGAGAATAAATCTTTTTTTTTTTTCCTTCAGACATAAAGAGTGCCCCCTTCTCCTCTGTGATGACCTTAAAGGGAATAACTCTAAACCAAGTTCACTATATGGACAACTTACATACTTATATGTGTTGATCATATCTCCCCCTTAATCTCCTCTTCTCAAAAGAGAATAAATTCAGTTCAGCTAATCCTTCCTCATAGCTGAGCTCCTCCATGCCTCGTATCAGTTTGGTTGCCCTTCTCTGTACTTTCTCCAGATCCCCGATATCCTTTTTGTGAATTGGCACCCAAAACTGAACTGCATATTCCAGATGAGGTCTTACTAATGATTTGTACCGGGGTAAAATGATATCTCTCTCTCTCTCTCTCTGGAGTCTATACCTCTCTTAATAAAAGAATGGATTTGGCTCGCTTTGAAAACCGCAGTTTGGCATTTCATACTATTATTAAGCTTATGAGCTACCAGAACTCCCAGATCCTTCTCCACCATTGATTCCCCCAGTTGTACCCCCCTAGTATGTATGATGCATGCATATTCTTAGCCCCCAAGTGCATAACCTTACATTTATCAACATTAAACCTCATTTGCCACATAGTTGCCCAATTAAACAGTGCATTGAGGTCGGCTTCTAAATTGCAGACATCCTGTAAGGACGTTATTCCACTGCACAGCTTGGTGTCATCTGCAAAGACTGAAATGGTATTTTTAATCCCAGACCCTATATCATTTATAAATATATGAAAAGTAAGGGTCCCAACACTGAACCTTGGGTACACCACTGACAACCCTAGACTATTTTGAGTATGAATCATTAACCACTACTCTCTGAATACAGTCTTTTAGCCAGTTTTCTATCCATTTACAAATTGATTTCTGCAAACCTCTAGACTTTACCATACACACTGTTTTTCATGAATCTATGCTCACCTTCTCTGAGGTTGGACCCCTCTCACATTTCCAGATTTGTCAATTGCTTCCTCCAGTGCCCCAGGATCATCCCAGAATTACTGCTCCCCCATATTTACTATAGTGACATACATCCAACCAATATGGCTCAAGAGCCTGTCAGTGCAGTGCATGAATAATAGAAAGTGGTAGCAGGGGATTGTGGAAGAGTAATCAGGAAGTGGTATGGAATATAATATGGCACTGTTAGCAGGAAAAAAGTTATTGCTCTATAGCCCATTTGTAGTCTTTTGCACCATGGCCATCTGTGGTCCACAATTATTTATTCAGGTCGGATTCCTTATCAGAGGGGGCTGGGTGACTAATTTTTGAACATATCTCCCTCCTCCATCCTGACCTCCTGGCTATCCTTTTGGCCGCCTGTTTAACTACTTATGCTCCCTAATGTCCTTTTGGGCCCCAGTGTATCTGTAGTATCTCTACCCCTGAGTAGATGACCATCATTATGGCAACTTTTCAGTTATACACAACAGTGCTGGTATGCAGAAAGACTTCTAAATAGAAAAGACCTTTGGCCATGTAAATTGCATCTTCTAGAAATAAATTCTTATTCTGCAGAGGCTTATTTGCATGTTGTATAGCTTGAAATTCAACCCTTACTGTTTTTATTAAAATTAATGTGAAAGCAGATGATCTGTAGGAGAGAAAGTGTGAATGTCTGCTACTTATTTTTAGTTTGATATCTTTAGTCCCTGGAAGAAAATAATGAATTGTACAGAATTTATGGCAAGCCATGCCTGTTTTTTCTGCTTTAGGAGTGGGATGGGAGCTGCAGTGCTTGCAGTCCTGTCTGTGTCCCTTGTAATATTACAGTTCCCCATATATCTCTGCTATTTTTATTATCTCTTTCCTTAATAGCCACTTAAGACCTGTTTAGCTGCATAAAATGTGTAATGGAAAATTAAACATGGGTAGCAATTAATGAATTAAAGCACAATTCCAGCTTAGATATGTTGTTTTCAGATAATACAGATATTTGATATTTTGATATTTGCCCAGAGATGGACTGTAATGTAGAAATCTAACTTTGGATTGAGCCCTCCCCAAATGCTTCTCTCTGTTTTCTGGGTCTTTTTATGAACAAAGCTGTACCTGTAAAAAAATAAAGTGAATACTTACCTCTTTTGGTGCCTGTGCTGCTGAATGCCAATTCGATGTAAATGTACTATAACAGTACTACCACCAAGGTCCTGTGAGATGACGGTATAGTACAGCCTTTCTCAACCTTATTACCCCAAAGGAACCCCAAATAATAATGCTCAGATCTCAAGGAAGCCCTTCTAAGATTAGTTTATTGGTGGTCATTGGAAGAATACCTCTTATATTGGTGGTAGTCAGTGGGAAGCAGCATCACATGAAAGGTCAGTTAGCCACAGTTCAAGGAACTCATGGCCACTTCTGGAGGAACCCTGGGGTTCCACAAAACCCTGGTTGATAATGGCTGATCATAGGGGTATACACTCCAAATGCTCCAGTCTTAAATTAAGCTCCCAGCACATTTACTTCTCAGAGCTGAATTTTTGGCCTGCAGTGGTGAAAGACCATTGTATCCCAGTCACTTTATGATATGTTTTGTAGGGGGAGAAGATGAGGGAACAGGGTTCCAAAAAACACAACAACTTCTCTATACAGCAGATAAATGGTTAGCAGTTTCCAAGACCTTTTTACAAGTAGAGATGTAAAATTTCTGTTTTTCTCGAAAAAATTTATATTTTGAAAAAATTAAAAAAAAATTCACTGTGAAGCAGTTTTACAAATTGAAAGTTGTTTGTTTATACTGGGAACATGAAATGCAGTGTATATAAAAGTATTTTGCATAAAATGAAAGTACAGCTTATTCAGTAAATAAACTAAACTTGCTTTTTAAAATTGTATTTTTTATTACAGATGGAATAGAAAGTTGACCCAACTCTCTGGGTCTGGTATGGATTTTAAGGGGAACCCGACACCAATTGTTCTTTAAAAAATGGCGTGGGTTCACCTTAAAATCCATACTATACCCTTATCCAAGCATGCAACCCAGCAGGCCAGGAAAGCGGGGGGGTCACGAATGAGCAAGCACCCCCCCCCTCCTGAACAATATCAGGCCACATGCTCTCAACATGGGGGGTGCCCCTAATTTACCAAAAATTTTAAAAAAGTAATTAAAAACAGTAGCCAGTATTTGACAAGTAATTTATCAAAAAAAAAAATGAAAAAAACCACAACATCCCCCCAAAGTAAATCCAAGGTCAATCACATTGAATTCTGGCCACCAGACCGAAACAGAAAAAACAACCCACACCGATGCATGGCTCCCGCTAAATGACAGCTCCACTGCCTCCTGCTGCAAACTAAAGGGCGGAGCCACTCTATGTCGTCACTGAATGACCCCGCACCCTTATGACATCATGAACCCAGCATGCCCCTGCTCCTTTACAACCAGCTATTTACTGGTTGTTAGTGCCGTCTGCACCTTAACAACCAGCTATTTACTGGATATTAGGGATGCCGGTGGGTGCTGGCTCCTTGACAACCAGCTGAAATAATATACTTTCTTTAACTATTATATACCACTTCTTATTTACCACATTTATTTTTTAATTTATTTCCTTTAACACCATTTTATGCGGTATTTACCAAGCGGTTTTGCTTTTTGAGGTAAATATTTCATAAAGGGAATGTGAATTGACATTTCAGCATCGCATGCGGTATTTGGGAAAAAATATGTCAGATCACCTAAATTCTGCATGCAATCTGCTTTAGTGAATTGAGCCCTGGATCCCTATCTTTCAGGACGGACCCGTGCAGGCAGAATGATGAGTGTCCAAGTAGCTTCTGGTTCTTGATAAAAGCCATTTACCTGAGTAGATGCCTATAAATTAAAGTGTTCTTCCCTCACTTCTTCACAAGGGGGCAGTGGTGATACTTGGGTTGGGGAGCTGCCTGTCACAGATGTAAATGTGTGCCTGTTTACTTCTGGTGCATTATACAGAACTGCTGTGCTGCTTCTCCAGTGATTGCTTTTTTTTTTTTTTTATAACATTTGCAGGATGTACGAAGACTTGTACCCATCAGATGCTATCATTACCTTTATGTGGCTTCATACAGGCTCCTGCCACTATATTTGTTTTTACTGCATGGTTCACCGTATGGTTGATGGGTGGCTGGAGGCATTTAGGCAAGGAGCATGGAGGTGATATTAGGGCAGAACCTCACGGCAATTTTACTGGTGCAGGAAGCTGGTTTGGTAAAAGATGCATGTGTCAGCATGGACTGAGAATAGTGGAACAGGCAGCCAAATTGGCAACTGAAAGGTACATCCTAGTAGACGTAGGCCAGGCTCACCAGCTTCTTGGAGGTCCTTGTCTGCAGGTCATGTGAGTAAACCAATTGGGGAGGCACTGGCAGCAGGGTGATCTCCTAGGGTATCCAGTAGTGCACTATTGAGTTTATGCATTGTTTCTGCTGAGTTTAAGCTGATTGGGACTGCTTTTTTTCTGGCACAGGTCCCGTTCATTTTTCAGCAGGCCATATGTCTTCAACATGGCAGGAGGTGGGAGCACAGTGGGGGAGGGTACAAATATGCCTCTGTTAGTTCAGGAAGACACTTACAAGACATAGCCCCTTTGGTGCAGTTTCCGCTGACGGTCCAGGAGTTTCAGGTGATTCTAAACCCTTTCCCTTGTCAGGTGTTTTATCTACCCCAGGAACACCTGTTTATGTGACAAAAAAGGATTTGCCACCGCTTTGTCATTTGCATGAGTGAAAGCTTTCCAGAGTACTCACCCCTGTGGGTCGAGATTGTCAAAAATGGAGGTGTTCTCCTTCTCTGGCATATATCAATCATCAAGGTGGCACCAGGAGCCGGGCAGCCCAGGAGGAGATGGACTTTGTCAAGGGTGGAGCTTAATGTCCCAGTACTGTCTGCAGTTCACATTCCAGGAGTGAAAAAAGGCATGTGGCCTTCCTCAGCTGTCAGAAGTTGTCTTCGGGGTAGGTGTGGTCTCTCGGCTGCAGCTTTTCAGGGCACTATATAAGTGCCATATGTGGATCTTTTGCATCCAGGTTCAATGCGGACTTGGACAAGTTAATTTCCAGGACCAGGTATCCTCAAGCGTTTGCAGTTGATGTCCAGGTGATGCCGTGGTACCAGTTCTCTCTGATTTATGCCTTTCCTCAATTGCAACTGTATCCACACCTACTTCGCAGGATTCAGGTGGAGTTAATGCCAGTTATTATGATTGCACTAACTTGGCCCAGGAGAGTGTGGTACTCTAACATCATGAACATGTTGGTGTCCTTTGACTCTGCTGGTCTGTCCCGACCTTCTCTTGCAATGTCCAATCTTCCATCCTTCTTTATGGTCACTGGCTTTAATGGCACAGCTGAAGAACAAAGGAATATCTGTTGTGGTTATTCCCATGCTTATGAGAGCCAGGAAGACTACTTCTAGGAAGATTTACCACAAGTCCAGGAAATCTTGTGGCTTGGCATAAAGCTAGGAAATTTCATCCTCGCAAGTATGTTGTGGGATGTATTTAAATTTTTTCTCCAAATGGGTTGATATGCATCTACCTTTGAGTATAATCAAGGGCCAGAGTTTGGCCTTGCGAGTCTTGTTTCTAAGGTCAATAGCTCCTTTCTTAGTGTGTGTCTTTGTTTGGGTGTCACGCATATTGTTCCTTCAATCAGGTCACCTCTGACCCCATGAGATCAAAACATGGTGCTGTCAGGTTTACAGAAACCAACTTTTAAGCCGATTTGGGACCTTCCTTTTGTTCTTCTGACCCAGATGATTGTGCTCTTGATTGCTGTTACTTTAGAGAGAAGTCTTTCTCTTGCTCTCTCTTGCAGTGCTTCACCATGACAAGATGGTTCTTCGACCTCAGCCATCGTTTTTGCCGAAGGATGTTTTGGCTAGTATTCAGGGGACAAGGCCTGCACACTTTAGATGTGGTTTGGGCTGTCAGGACATACAGTATCTGAAACTGACTGCTGCATTCAGACTGTTACACTCTATTTGTCCTTCCAATAAAACCAAAGAAGGGTCACACAGCTTCCATGTCCACTATTTCTCACTAGATTCATCAAGTACCACATTCTGAGATGATGCTCATTGTACCAGAAGTGTAGGTATCTTGGTTTTCCATCATCAGGCTTCAGTGGCTCCGATCTGCAAGGCTACAACCCTAGCTTTGATTTGCACCTTTACAAAATGTTATCAGGTGGTAAGAGCAGGCTATTGTGTAGGTTTTTTGGCCTGTTGGTGGTTACTGTGTCTTCCTCCCTTCATGGGCTTTGCTTTAAGACATCCCAGTGAGTAAGGAATACTATGGCTGCTCTGTGTCCTGTGATGTATCATAAAGAAAACTGGATTTTTTACTTACCTGTAAAATCCATTTTTTGGAGTAAATCACAGGACACATAGATCCCTCTCCTCTATGTTGGGATGTATGGCTTGCTACAAGAGTGAGGTTCTTTCTGTATGAGAGGGGTTATGTAGGAGAGGACTCCCTGTCTTTTTTGCCAGTGTTCAATCACTTCTAGGTAGCACATAACCCTGTGAGTAAGGAATAATATGGCTGCTCCGTGTCCCGTGATGTACTCCAAGAAATGGATTTTACAGGTAAGTCAAAAATCCAGTTTTTACGTGCAGAAAAAGTAAGTAATAGACTGGCTTGTAGAGTTTGCAGTGGCTCTGCAGCTTCCCATTGGTCACCCAATGTGGATCTGGCAGGAACATGGAGAAGTATACAACTTTGGATGGGGAAGTGGGGGGCCAAAGGGGGTCAAGTGAATAAGGTGGGTGAAGCAAGACTAAGTAAAAGGATAACTGTCTGAAAACAATTATTTTTTACAGTTTAGATCCACTTGTGTGCCTTCCATTAGCTCCTGTACTATGCCTATGTTTTATATATATATATATATATATATATATATATATATATATATATATATACATATATATATCATTTAAGTCAAGACTTTTGAGCTTATATAATAAAAGAACAGTTTTTAAGGAGTAGAAACTGCATTTATTTTTCGACATACCCTGCTACATTTATATGCTTATCCCAGCATGTAGCTAATGCCTGGAAAGCTTTGGCAGAGAAAGATTTGTCAGTACACCTGAACAATCCTAGGACAGCCTGAATGATTGTGTTCACCATTCCCACAGAAAGATTTGTCTCTTGTGCAATTTCACGACAGATTATGCATTGACTATCCTGGATCTGGTGTTCCCCGTGCTGAATGTAAACAGGAATGACTTCTGTAGGCTGGGAACGATCACGGCTAGGATCATCACTGACTGACACACGTCCATCTTTGAAATGTTTAAAAAATTCAATTGTCTTACTGCGGCTGAGCGTCTCATCACCATACTGTGTTTGAACTCTTCCATAGATATCTGCTGGTTTTATGCCTTCATTCACAAGAAATTTAATCACCACATGCTGTTCCATGCACGCACTAACGCTGTTGTCTGCCATCTTGATTAACAGTCTTTGGCTGAGACGTGTGCCACCTATCAGTAATAAGACACACTTGCCACTTACTACTGTGTGTAGTACCACCACGCTAGCATCTTTTTTTATATCTGTAAAATTAAAAGTCCTGGTTTGACTTGACCATATATCATTGGCTTACTATGCAAAAACCTTGCCATTTTCATTAAAATTTGTTTTATTTCTTGTGTGTTCTGCAGCACATTTCAAATGTTCAGCAGTATCTTATTTAACCAGCAGGGGTCCCCATTAAAATAATACTTTTCAATCTTCCTGCAGAGCATTTTTCTTCGATGCCGGCATAGTTTAATCAGACGATTGTAACTTGTAATGATACTCTACCATCAATCAACTACTTTGGAGGACTTTTACCATCGAGAGGCCCACAAATTGTGATTTTTACTTGGGATTACTGCCTTTTCTTTACCTATTTACACTGAGTCACTACCTGTGACCCAAAATAAATGACATTAATGTAGCAGATGGCCTATAAAAATGTGGCCATGCATGCTTCTATTCATTACAGACCCAGATATTTGGACCGTTGAATTGTGTGGGAGTCAAATGTTTGCATACATTCGCCTGTACAAATCAATGACAGGCATATAGGGATGGATATGCACCCCTGGACACAAACTGAATGCATCCCTGTACGTAGGTAAATGCTCTGATGTGAAGTTACCATTTTACAGTCTCAGCCTGTCATTGATTTGTACAGCCTGCTGTACGTAAACATCTGTACTCCAGGCGCAGGAATATACACTCCTATTTGTGATGTACAACAGCCTTGTGAATATGCTTTAAGGCTTTGTACATTCGAGCCTCAGCTTGTATAAGGACAGTCCGTACATTTAGCTTTTACTAACATTTCCAAAGCTATCAGCAAGATTCAAATTAGACTGTTAAAGCCTTAAGGCCTCATTTCCACATGCCATTGGGGTTGCTCAGAACTTGCTGTTGAGCCCAACCTCTCCTTAAGGACAAGGGTGTAGACATGCAAAAATTATATCCTCTGCTGCGCTTGGTAGGCAATACAACCAGCTGAATGGAACTCATTCAACTGAATAGGGCTGTGCCGCAACTGCCCCACAACAATATGCAATGCGGTGGTGGGGTTTTTTAGGTACTTCAGTATGGAAATAATACAAGCTTTTACATAGTTAGTCTGGCTGAAAAAAGACAAAAGTCTATCCAGTTCAACAATTAAAAAAAAAAAGTTATAATCCTATACCCACAGTTGATCCAGAGGAAGGCAAAAAACCCAGTAAAGCATGATCCAATTTGCCCCTGCAGGGAAATAAATTCCTTCCTGATCCCCCAAGAGGCAATCGGATATTCCCTGGATCAACTATTATATAATGGATCAAGCTTTATATCAGAAGAGATATGGAATTGTGCACATATACCAGGGTATATATAGTTATTATTAAAGTTACTTCCAGAGGAATGTTGAAGCAAAGTCCAGTTGCAGGGGCTTCCAAGGATGATCACAATGCAACTAGGGAGATCCTCCATCTGTTGCCCAACCAGCCTAGAATGCAGCTTCTAAGCAGAAACCATGGTGTGGCACTGGAACTATGAGTCAGTCTATCTACTCTTCATCTTAGTCCCTCGGAGCTTCTGCCATGCAACCTGACCTCTAACTACCTATAGACTGTCAGATGCCTAACCTGGCTCTAGCATATGCCGATTATTGAGCCCTGAGCTAAAACTAGATATGAAATCCTAGAGCAGAAGTGGCAAGGTTAAGTAAATATACAGGAGCTGTATATAAACACTATTGCAATAGACAAGTTCACCTACTAGCATACAACAAGGTGACCCCCTACACATGCACTCTGTATTGTTGTCATATATCAAGGATGAGCAGTGATAATTATTGTTGTTGAGACAAGGGTTTGCTAGCTGATATGGAATGCAAAACTTCTCTATCCAAGAAATTAATTTTCCCATAGCATCTCGGTTCATCCAGAGAGATGCATTTATTCGGTTCTGGCCCAAGACAAGGCAGAGATACAGATTTGGCAGATAACAGGGTACTTAGAATTTCATGCAACCATCAGACACCTTCAGAGAACCCACTTTCTCCTGTCATAGTAAGCATAGAGGCACTACACTGTCCAGCATTTAAATCCAACCTATAGTATGCACCTGGGTAGCTTCCATAATGAAAGAATGAATAAATCTAGCCCTAACAGCTAAACTTTCCTTCATATAGAGTTTACTATCAATAACAAAAGCTGGAGGGATTCTGATTGGCCAAAAAAAAAATACTTTTGATCTTAATATGAAAAGACGTCACTTGTTTTTCCTGTGAATAGAAATTAAAATCACTATAGTGTTTACCAGGTAAACAAACCACCTGTTCACTATGTCCCATGAATACCCCCTTGAGTCTAATTACCATCAATACATACTTCTTGTATGGTGAAATCACATACTTTATCATCCCTAAATATGTAAACAATGTACCTTTGAAATACTTAACCAGACCAATCTGCATTTTACCATCCCTTGTAGATAACCTTGCAAAAAAACCTCCTTTGAAAAGTTTAATTGGATAGCAGAGAACCATTAGCTATCCTTTTGTTGCATTAAACATAGTAGACCTGTGTCAAGACATGGCCTGCATATATCTGGATACTGTGTGTTATATATCTATATATCTATAGATATATACACTATATTGCCAAACATATTAGGACACCCCTCCAAATCATTGGATTCAGGTGTTCCAATCACCTCCATGGCCACAGGTGTATAAAATCAAGCATCTAAGCATGCAGACTGCTTCTACAAACATTTGTGAAAGAATGGGTCGTTGTCAGGAGCTCATTGAATTCAAGCGTGGTACCGTGATAGGTTGCGCCTGTGCAATAAATTAATCCGTGAAATTTCCTGGTTACTAAATATTCCACGGTCAACTGTTAGTGATATTATAACAAAGTGGAAGCAACTGGGAACAGCAGCAACTCAGCCACCAAGTGGTAGGCCACCTAAAATGACAGATCGGGGTCAGTGCATACTGAGGCGCACAGTGCACAGAAGTCACCAACTGTTTGCAGAGTCAATAGCTAAAGACCTCCAAACTCTGTGTGGCGTTCAGATTAGCACAACAACAATGCATAGAGAGCTTCATGGAATGGGTTTCCATGGCCGAGCAGCTGCATCCAAGCCTTACATCACCAAGTGCAATGCAAAGCGTCAGGTGCAGTGGTGTAAAGTACGGCACCACTGGACTCTAGAGCAGTGGAAATGTGTTCTCTGGAGTGATGAATCACACTTCTCTGGCAATCTGATGGATGTGTCTGGGTTTGGTGGTTGCAAGAACAGTACTTGCCTGACTGCATTGTGCCAAGTGTAAAGTTTGGTGGAGGGGGATTACAGTGTGGGGTTGTTTTTCAGGGGTTGGGCTTGGCCCCCTAGTTTCAGTGAAGGGAATTCTTAAGGCATCAGCATACCAAAACATTTTGGACAATTTCATGCTCCCATCTTTGTGGGAACGGTTTGGGAATGGCCCCTTCTACTTCCAACATGACTGCGCACCAGTGCACAAAGCAAGGTCCATAAATACATAGATGAGTGAGTTTGGGGTGGAGGAACTTGACTGACCTGCACAGAGTCCTGACCACAACCCGATAGAACACCTTTGGGATGAATTAGAGCAGAGACTGCGAGCCAGGCCTTCTCATCTAACATCAGCACCTGACCTCACAAATGCACTTCTGGAAGAATGGTCAAACCTTCCCATAGACACTCCTAAACCTTGTGGACAGCCTTCCCAGAAGAGTTGAAGCTGTTAAAGCTGCAAAGGGCGGGCTAACTCTATATTGAACCCTACAGACTAAGACTGAGATATCATGAAAGTTCATGTGTGTGTAAAGGTAGGCGTCCCAATACGTTTTGCCATATGCTGTGTATATATATATATATATATATATATATATATATATATATATATATATATATATATATATATATATTTACACACAATGAGAGGAAATCCCTGAAAATTAGGGGAACTCCTTGGGGACCCCCAGATCACCAGAACTAGTAACCCCATTGAAAGATTTGCCCTCTATTACTTTTCTAAAGACAACCCAAAATTGTTTTTTTTTTTTACTTCACTTTCAATGATAATTGTAAACAGGAAATAATTCCGAACTTTAATCCCCTAACGGGTACAGAGAGCAATAAAAACTGACAAGCTTTCTAATCCCTCTGCACTCTGTATATACCCAGATGTTATGAACAGCAAGAGTAAAATATTAACATAGAAATACTTGCCTAATAACTCCCCTTCTGGTCTGGATCAACAACAGCAATTCCATGGACATAACGTGGTCTCAGACTTTCTCTTTCTCTACCTCTCTGCACTTCCTCCTTCTGGGTTTTTGAACTCAAAGTGTTACTAAACCCGCAACAGCAAAATCAGTCTGTATATGCAGTAAAGTATGCTTGCAGTAAAGTATGCTTGTTATACTCACCATGGAACCTAAGGGGTTAATCCTCTGCATTGTGTAAAAATGCTGTTTGATCCTGACTTCTCTGATCCTCACCTTCTTCCAGTGTCCCCCTCTTATCTCCTGATAAGACATATAGTGTGGAGACACTCTGCACATGCTCAGTTTGGTGTGTATTCCTAGAAAAGTTTTTTCTTTATTGGGAGAGTGCATGTTATCAGCACATGGCCAATAAGCACTGTCCAGACAGAGATCAGGGGTTCTGCATCCTCCTAGTGCAGAAAGAAAACTCCTCCTACAAGCTTTAACCAGTTCTCTGCTGAACACTGATAGAAGTTACAAGATTCCTCTAACTGCTGATGAGAAAAGGTATTTAGCAGTTTATATTTACTAAAATAATTTAATTTCCATGTTCTGTGTACTGTGGGAAACCATGTAGAGTTAATGCAGGGTATGGGGTTTAGTAACACTTTAACAACCCAGTGACAGGAAGTGCTATACACAATCTGACATTAGGCAGCACAGTTACTTACAAATGCAGTAGAGGGCACAGATCAAACAAAAAAAGTAAGCAGCATTTTTGAGTATAGCTTTGTGAATTGGGACATAAAACAAATGAAGTACCGTAGATGTTATCCCAATTTGGGATACACATTAAAGCGGAGTTCCAGCTGTTTTTGTATTTATTAAAAGACAGCAGCTACAAAAACTGTAGCTGCTGACTTTTAATAAACACTCACCCGCGTCATCCCTTCTCTCCACGGTGCCAGCATCTCAACTGTGGGCACCAGGCTGTGACAGCTTGCAGCTTCCAAGCTGTGTGCCCACTGCACATGCGTGAGTCGCGATGCGCCTCCTGATTGGTCCGGCAGTCTTCTTTCCAGGGTCCAGTGATGTACTCACCCATTCCGTCCCTTCTCTTCTTCTTCTTCTCTCCACGGCACTGGCATCTCAGCTGTGGGCACCAGGCTGTGACAGCTTGCGGCTTCACAGCCGGGTGCCCACTGCACATGCGTGAGTCACGCTGCGCCTCCTGATTGGTCTGGCAGTCTTCTTTCCAGGGTCCAGTGATGTACTCACCCATTCCTTCCCTTCTCTTCTTCTTCTCTGCACGGCGCCGGCACCTCAACTGTGGGCACCAGGCTGTGACAGCTGCGCCTCCTGATTGGTCCAGCAGTCTTCTCTCCAGGGTCCAGTGATGTACTCACCCGTTCCATCCCTTCTCTTCTTCTTCTCTCCACAGCGCCGGCATCTCAACTGTGGGCACCAGGCTGTGAGAGCTTGCAGCTTCACAGCCGGGTGCCCACTGCACATGCGTGAGTCTCGCTGCGCCTCCTGATTGGTCCGGCAGTCTTCTCTCCAGGGTCCAGTGATGTACTCACCCGTTCCATCCCTTCTCTTCTTCTTCTCTCCACAGCGCCGGCATCTCAACTGTGGGCACCAGGCTGTGACAGCTTGCAGCTTCACAGCCGGGTGCCCACTGCACATGCGCCGTGGCAAACTGAGTCAGAAGTGGGAGCGGGTACCTTTCAGAACCAGGTACCAGCTCCCCCCCAAAAGGTGCCAAATATGGCAGTGGAGGGGGGGGGAGGCAAACAAGCGGAGCTTCCACTTTTGGGTGGAATTCCGCTTTAAAGTAACCTTTATCTAGGGCAGATCCTGAATTAAGTTTTATTGCTTGCCTGCACTGTAGTCTACAGAGAGGTTGACATTCTGGCTGGAACTGTATCACAAGACTAGTAGAAGAACAAATCCTTTGGAAAAAAGCTCTCCTGTATGTATTGCAACTGTCTTTATCTGTTTGACTGGAGTTTCAAAACACCTGTCCGGTCTAATATAATTATTCGGCATTCCCTTGTTTTTCTGAAATGTGTGGCTGTTCAGTCTGTGCCGCTAGACATTGCTAAACTGGGTGCAGACTGGAACAATGTTTTTGGAAGGATCCTTCAATAACAAATGTGAGAAATATGTCAAGGTCAAGGCATTGTTTTCTTGGATGGGGTATGGTAATAGTGCTGAATTGGGCTGGATTGCATGTTGTTTGAGTTATAAATGTATTCTTCGGAGAGGTCACTAAGTCAGGATAGACACACAGATTTCATTGCATGTTTACACACTTCTATTTCACAATTCAGAGGAAGCAGGAAAGGGCACGTCATCCTGACGATTCATTGCTTACCTGTTAATGCACTCATTGGGGTTGATTTACTAAAACTGGAGAGTGCAAAATCTGGTGCAGCTCTGCATAGAAACCAATCAGCTTCCAGGATTTATTGTCAAAGCTCAATTGAACAAGCTGAAGTTAGAAGCTGACCATTTGGAAATTCGGGCACTGCCTGAGGGCCTGGAGTCAGTAGGGGGCCCCATGAGATGCCCCTGGTACCTTTTTCATAGGCTTTTTTGAGTTTGGGCAAGGACACAGGGGCCCCATGATCCCCTATTTCCCAGGGGCCCCATGAATTGTCAGTCTGCCCCTGCTCCCATGCACAGCTGCACCAGATTTTGCACTCTCCAGTTTTAGTAAATCAACCCCATTGGGGGTTCTGTGGATAAAAATGTTTGCTATCTCTGTAGCCACTAGTCTGACTCTATACAAAAGGCACACCAGGTTAAAGATACCTATTTAAAAAAAAAAAGTGACAGTTATTTTCAGCTCAGTCCAATGACATTTGAACATTACAGCCACATGGCTAAAACAAAGATTATTTTCCTTGTGTTAAAGGCATAGTCAACCTTTTGCAAAAAATGTAATAAAAAAAAGTGCATTTGTTAAATTTTCGCATCAAAGCTGTGTTTCATATTACACCCCAAAATGGATATAATATGAAGATGAAAGATGGAGGCCTCTTTTACATGGGCAGCCGTGGGGGGGCAGTAAATACAGTTGGTTAAGGCACAGTTTTAATTGATTTTGTCACTTTGAATCATTTTCTAAAGATTATGAACAATGTGAGAATTCCTGTCCACAGGAGAATTGCATAGGCTGCCAGTTCTATACCCACTGAGACTGCCATATGTACATAGTAACTTCAAAAACAATTTTTTGACATTTGCTCTATAAAAATAAATTACATCATATGACGAGTGTCCCTCGTGTGGGTGGTCCTGTGATGGGTAAAACTAGTCATTTCATCCATCCCTGAAACCATATGTTTTTCTTTGGGTGATGTGCACAAAACAACACAAATAACTGGTGGGGCAAATAGAAAACAATCATTTCCATCTATCCCATGCTGTAAGCGTAGAACTTCCGGCACTGAGATTTACAGTTTAGACTGTCACACAATGACGGGTAGTGGGTCACCCGCTCTCCATCTTCCTTTCCACTCACCATTCACAAAAGGTCTTATATTCTTTTCACAAAATGCAAGGCATTCTGTGAATGGATGAGAGGAGTTTGTTATGTTCAGCCACGCCTCCTCTCCCCTCATCTATGAGCAGTGCAGCAAAACTGTCTACTTCTACTGCTTATCCCTTTCCCAGTCTATGCTCTCGTAACATATTGTATGCATATTATTTACCTGTAAAATCCCTCCCCTGTGTAGACATCTAAAAGCCCTGAGACTGCTGCTGAGCGCCACCATCTTTGATGTGATGTCAGCAACCCCAGCAGACTCACAAATATCACTCAAGTGACACTCTATAGTACTGCCTTTCATTCCTCCCCTAGCTGCTACATAAAAGGTTATCTTGGGAGGCGTCGAGGAGCTGGGCCAGCACAGAAAATAACAAGATATTTCCAGGCGAGAAGAGAGCTATGACACTCTAGGAGGAGGGGGAGCTGTGCTAGGGAACTGACTTTTCCTGAAGTAGTTACATTTGCCAGCAAGTTCAGAGGCACCTTACAAGTCTGTAAAAAACTGCAAGTAAGCATTTAAAATACTTTTTTTGTGCTTTTATCTGCAACTTTGGTGATAGGGTCACTTTTGAGGCAGATAAACAAAAATACTGAGCACAACAGAAAACAAGAGTCCCAAGCGTAGCAGAGTGACAGAACACATTGGCACATAAATATGTCTCTTTGGGTTGTATGTTCCCTGACCAGGTCGAGGCGCTACAGTAGCTGAAATAAATCTACAACTCCCAGCTGATAATCTATAAAGATCACTCAGGATTGGTATCTGCAGTATATAACAATGGAAAACCCCTTTGATGGAAATTCCCAGAAATGTCATGATCGCCTCCGGACAAACGTTACTTTCACTTTTTGTTACCTGGAATATTTGTGTTCTCAATGACTTGCATGTTATGCTGGTTGTGGGAGGGTGATAATTTGCATAAGTGATAGAATAAAAGGAATGTCATCTGCAGATCGCATTCTACCAGCGATTTCTGGTGGCAGATCAATACCGATGTGCTTAGGGGCAGAACGATGTTAAAGGTTAGGTGTTCTGTCTCTCTAATCTAAGCATTGAAAGTGTGATCTCTGTAACTTACAGTTGTGATGAGATAGCAATAACTCCAATCTTAGTTGAATAACACAGGCAGTGACTCAATCTAGACGACACCTTGTAGATCTTGTGAAGTTTATTCCATAAACTGAGAGAATCTTACAACAATGAACATCGGATAGATCAAAAGATCATAATGTGATCTACTTCATGAGACACGAGGCTTGAAGCTGAAGTGCATTACTGGGAAAATGAATAAAATGGTGGGGCTATCTATACAGCATGAACTAAATCAAAGGAAAGGGAGGAGCAGAGACAAAATACAAAGAACACAACCCCCCTGGAGGTATTCCTGAGTGTAGCTCGGGGGAAAAGTTTCAGTACCACAAGCAGTTATCCCGAGCTACAATCGGGCTTTCCATGCGGCGCTGCTCCAGGATTTGTTCTTCACTTACCTTATCCTGCGCTCCCGCGATGTCCCTCCTGCAGTGTCCCATGTATTGTCCTCCTGCGGATGACGGCATCTGTCTTCTGGGTTACGTCCCCTGCGACGTCGGGACGTACGGGGGACAGAACTGGCGGGAAATTTGAAAATGACAAAAAGTGACATTCACTAAATACACTAAAATCACATAGTAAAACATTACTGTATCAAACCATTTCACATACATTTTGTCCCGAGTGCTTTGTCCTGTTTCCTGCCTACATTTTTTCTGTTCTTTCTGCCTGTAAACTGAGAAACATCCATGGCGTCCAAAAAGCGTCCCTTTAGGTCAAAAGTGGTTTTAGACCGGCTAGAGAACAGCGATAGTAAATTAGAACCACTTGCAGAATTGAGTGATAATGATTTGTGGGGGAAATTCGTCATCAGACACTGAAAACGATTTTGCAACTTTGCTCAGTGATGTGCGAACTTGGCGCTATATTTCAAATTTCAGTGTTTTTGGTTTAATTATATTATTGAATTAAATTTATTATTATTATATTATTATTTTTTATGATTATTTATTAAGTTATAATTTATGATTTCGTGGTTCAAATTTTATCATACCCGGGATGTTTACTAGACTCTTGTTCGGACAGATTTCAGTGAGTTATTCCTAAAAATTACAGGCCTACAATAAAAAAAATACATATTTCCATGCAAAAAAATGGTACCGCTTTGAGCACAGAAATATGGACATAATCAGACCACTAGGGAGGTTATAGGCATATGATAGTCACATGAAACATGAAATTAGGTGTCAAGACAGAACCATCTCCTGGGAAAGTGACAAAAGGCAAATAGACTGTGCAGTTTGCAAGTGCAGTTGCTCCAGAGCTTAGTAAATTAGGTAAAGGTTCACTTGCAAAGAATTCCCAAACATGTGCAAGGAAAGTAAAAAAAAAACAAAAAAAAACAGCATTTTTGCTTGCACATGATTGGATGATGGAAGTCAGCAGAGCTCCTGCTCATTTACTAAGCCCTGGAGCAACTTCTCTTGCAGAATGCAGTCTTTTTGCCTTTGATAAATCAACCCCTAGGTGTCAAAACAGAGCCATCTCCTGGCAAAGTGACAAAGAGGAGTATTTACTAAAGGCAAATAGAATGTGCACTTTGCAAGTACAGTTGCACTTATTTTTCTTACCCTAGGTTCACTCCTAACCAGGGGCGGACTGACAACTCATGGGGCCCCTGGGCAATAGGGGATCATGGGGCCCCTGTGCCCTTGCCCAAACTCAAAAAAGCCTATGAAAAAGGTACTAGGGGCATCTCATAGGGCCCCCTACTGACCCCGGGCCCTCGGGCAGTGCCCGAGTTTCCAAATGGTCAGTCTGCCCCTGCTCCTAAGCATTTTCTGCAGCATTTTGCAGAAGTGCAGTACAGTCCATTTAACATGATCTCCTATGGGACATGTTCACATCTGTGCGTTTTCACCTGGTGTGTTTTTTGGAAAGGGTCAAGGACTTTTTTGAACGCAAAAAGTAGCATTTTTGGTTTTATAGACTTCAACGGAAATGCTGCAGAAAAACATGTATTGCGTTTTTGATGCATTTTGCATTTTAAATCTGCCTAGAAACAAAAAAAAATCGAAACGCATCAAAAACGTGGCAAAAATGTATTGCAAAAAGCAATGCAGAAACGGCTCAAACGCAACCTGCATAGGTGGGAACCTAGTCTTAGTAAATGCAATGTGGTAAAGCTTCACTTTGTAAAGAATGTCCAATCAGGTGCAAGGAAATAAAAACAACAGCATTTTTGCTTACACATGACTGGATGATGGAAATCAGCAGAGTTTTACCACATTTACTAAGCTCTGGGGAAAATGAGTGCAACAGCGCTTGCACAGTGCAACTGCACTTGTAAAGTGTGCAGTCTATTTGCCTTTAGTAAATCCACCCAACTGTTTGAGAAAACTCCCCCCCAACTCCACAGATACTCACCACTCCAGTGCTCCCTACCACTCATCTGGTGCCAGTTGTTTATTTGGTGGAATGCCCCTTTACGCACCTTCCTCAGGGTAAAACTGGGCTCCTTAAAACAGTATGAAACCCAAAACCAAAAATGTAATATATCGCAGCTTACAAATTATTAGATGTTGTGGCTGCATTAGTTTCCTTTTTTGAAGCCCCCCCCCGCTGTTTTCACTTGGTGATCTGGCCAGTAACATACCTCCTGTATTAGAGTGCCTCCACTCTGGATGAAGGAGCACAGGGGGCACGTTTGAACAGCAGGATTGTTCGTCTGGGGGGAGGGGATTTTTAGATGTACTACCAGATTTAGATACACTAACAAATTTAAGCCAAACTTCGGCTAACACTGCAGTTACACAAGCAGTTACTGTAACCGTGTTTTTCTTTTTGGAATAAAAATTTTAGATGAATAACTAAACGCCCATCCTTGTAAGTACCCCTGTCTGGGGTAAATGGTTTGTCTCAAAAATCTTAACTGATACATTTGCAGCACAGCTTGTGCTGTTGAAAAACAACAGACTTACTGGCCAGATCACCAGAGGAAAGTAAAAGAAAGAGAAGCTTAAAAAAGGAAACCAATGCAGGCATCACATATAAGAACTGGTAAAGTACAATATAATAAATGTTTGCTTTTGAGTTTAATACCTATTTAATTATTCCCCACAATCCCATGAGCTCCCATCATCCTCCAGAATTCTGGACATTCTCAGGGGATATAAATTCTAGCTCTTCTTGCCTTTTGGTGCTTAGAGAGGCCCTGTCTGATGACACCGCAGTGACTGGGCACATGAGGTGCTGCTTCCATTGTTGTGTCTGGCATGAGCGCACACGGACATTCAGCTTCTGAACCAATTACTGTGGTGGGTATTGTGCCAGCAGACTTCACAGTACTGCCCTTCCAGTGGGGTGGCATTGCCATCAGCCACCTAAACTTCCAGACCAAAGACTCCTCCAGCTGCACCCTTTTGGTGCCTGCCCAGGGATCCCTGAGGCCAGCTACCCACGTTATCGGCTATAGCCAGCTTCTTAGTGAGGGATGTGTTATGCAGGCCATAGACGGGACGTTTATCGGCCGAATTGTCGGCCGATAAACGAAAAATCGGTCGTTGCTGACGCTGCCACCCATGTCCACGAAAAATGGCATTGCACCACTAACGGCGTGAATATCGGCCGATTTTTCGCGCGGATGAAAATTCAGCCGATAAATGTCCCGTCTATGGCCTGCATTACACCCTCTTCCCAGGGAACCAGCATTCCAGTTACTGTAATGGTTTTATTGGCTGTTATTTCCATATCTAAACCCCAAACCAAAAATGTTATAACTCACAACAAATCCTTAGATTTGGAGGATCTAATGGTTTTTTTTTTTCCCCTTTATTTTCACCTGCAGATAACACATTTATTGTCCCTAGGGTGTCCACACTCATTTCCACCACTGTATCTATGGAGGAGACATGCTTGTTGGACCATCCTACTCTCCTGATTTGGACTACAAATATATCTTTCTCGCTTTATTTCCATCACATGGAGGGCAGGAAGATAATATTGTTTGTGGACACTGATTTTCTGGCAAGATCAGCGGGTAATTTCTGTACTGCGGCAGCTGTTCTGCCAACAATTTTCTGCCCGTTTCCTTTCATTTTCCTGGACTGAAAGAACTACCTCTCCAGCGCTTCAAAGGGGTCAATGCCAGGAAGAAACCAGGGAATCAGACGTATTAGTATCCTTGGAGTAACGTTTTGGTGATGCAGCCCTCCTTTGACTGGGAGATCAAACCAAAACTGGAAAAGAAGCACACAGGTGGCACAAACACCTAGCGCATTATCCAAGGTTTGTTACAAATGGACAAACAGAAAACATACTCACAAAATAAGGTGCATATAAAGGCCTATAAAACCACTAGGATGGCCCAACATGATGGCAGAGTGTCCTACTGGTGGTGATGATGGCCTTCTGATGCGTTTCAGAGACGTGTCCCCTTCCTCAGTGCTAGCTTGGGCCATCCTAGTGGATAGGCTTCTATATACACCTCATTGTGTGAGTATGTTTTCTGGTTTTACATTTTTAATAAACCTTGGATAATGCGCTAGGTGTTTGCGCCACCTGTGTGCTTCTGTTTCCTCTCATTTTTAGATCAAAGGATTTCGGGTGGGAAGGTCCACTCGGGTTGAATATTAGCCAGTTCATCAGAATTCACTCCATGTATTTCCATCTTAACCACTTCCCGTCCAGCCCATTTCAATAAACGGCCGGATGGCAGCAGTACAGGAGTAGGTTGCGGTTCGTAAACGGCGCCCACATTTTCAGCCTGTGCGTCCTCCGGAGGACACAGCAGAACACTGATTGCTGTACGGGACCTCTGTGTGAGGTTCCGATCATGTGATCACTGATTGGCCAATCAATGATCACATGAATAGTAGTAAGCAAGATGTCACTTCTGACATCATTGCTAACTGCATGTGAAATCTGTGAATGATCACAGAGATCACATGGTACAAGGCTATTCACAACAGGCTTGTACCATGTGACAAGCTGCGACCAATCACAGCTATCACAGTATTTCTCAGTGGCTGCAAGAATGCAGTCAGAGAGGAGAAATTATTGCTTTTACAACCTTTATAAAAAAAAAATCTTCACCCCCCCCCCCCTCAAGCAGTACAGTGTCACTATAGTGACACTGTACTGCTAGGGTGATAGTATGTTAAAAAAAATAAAATAAATAATAATAAAAATTTAATTATATAATTAATGGTTATAAACTAATTTGGGTTATTTTTTTTTTACTAAAAAGATAGCTGAATGCATTTTGGCCAAGATTTATGAAGAAAGATTATTTATTTGCAAAATTTTATAAGAAAAACACTTTTTTCAAAAATTTTGGGCTTTTTCATTTATATAGCAAAAAAAATGAAAATCCCAGTGGTGAATAAATACCACCAAAATAAAGTTTTATCTGTCTCAAAAAATGCTAAAAAAATTAATATGGGTACAGTGTTGCATGACCGCGCAATTGTCACTCAAAGTGTGACCGTGCTGAAAGCTGAAAATTGGCCTGGACAGGAAGGGGGTAAAAGTGTCCGGACTGGAAGTGGTTAAAATGATTGTAAACCTCAGACATGAAATATGAACAAAGTATATCCCTCTATAGTGTGTGCATGTCTCAGTGTAGAGCACTATAGGATTGATTTACTAAAGGCAAATAGACTGTGCGCTTTGCAAGTGCAGTTGCACTCTACAAAGTGCAGTTACTCCACAGCCTAGTAAATGAGGGGAAGCACCTCTGACTTCCATCATCCAATTATGTGCAAGCAAAAATTCTTGTTTATTAAAAAAGTTCCTTTGTTTTTCTTTTGCATACAGAACACCTGCCATGGAAATTTGGGGGCTGTATTTGTGGCCTTATTCTGACACTTCTAGGTGTCTGGCTGTGTCTGCTTTCAATATTTCTGAAATAAAGACATATCTAAAAGTCCCCGGGACATGAACGCTTATTTGTACAGAGCAGTGAAAGGAAAGTAATCATTCAGAGAGTTCACTGGCTCAGGTTAGGCAGCTCACATAGAACAGAGCTACCCTCCATTGGGCACCCAGAAGGTCACTTGAAGGACCACAGAAGGAGCACCAGACCAAATAGTCCAAATGGTTTTCAGAGTTCACACCTAAAACAGCCAACACATATAGAGGATCAAAACATCCCCCCTTCATCAGGGCTTTGGATCTTGTCAGACCTTGAATGGACTGAATGCAATGGATTAATCCTCTATTAATCTGTATGGGTAAGAATTACCTGGATCCGTCAATCATCAATAGTACAATCATTATAAGCAGTAATAGCCTTTACTATTCGGTCTGCCACTCATTCCATGGTTCTGTGTTTCAACTGACCATGGACAGGCTTGCAGCAAACAAGTGTCAGGGAAAAGAGGCAGAAATCATTATATCTACACTTGTTCCAAGTCAATAAATCAAAGTATTGAGCCCAAAGAATCATTTTATAACAGCCAAACAACTAGAAGGAGAGATCAGCAATAGCACTCTGGATATTTGTCTCATTTATTTATTTATTTACAGTTGCAAGTAAAAGTATGTGGACCCCTTGGGATTACGTGGAGTTTTGCATGAACTGGGCATAAAATGTGCTCTGAACGTCATCTAAGTCACAACAATAGAAGAACACAGTCTGTTGAACATAATACTACACAAACACTAGATGTTGCCATGGTTTAATTGCACATAACATGTAAACATTCACAGTGCAGGGAGGAAAAAGTATGTGAACCTTTGGATTTAATAACTGGTTGACCCTCCTTTGGCAGCAATAACCTCAACCAAACGTTTCCTGTAGTTGCAGATCAGACCTGCACAACGATCTGGAGTCATTTTGGACCACTCCTCTTCACAAAACTGTTTCAGTGTAGCAATATTCTTGGGATGTCTGGTGTGAATTGCTCTCTTAAGGTCATGCCACAGCATTTCAATTGGGTTGAGGTCAGGACTCTGACTGGGCCACTCCAGAAGGCGTATTCTGTGCTGTTGCAGCCATTGTTTTGTTGAATTACTTGTATGCTTTGGGTCATTGTCCTGTTGCATCACCCATCCTCTGTGGAGCTTCAGTTGGCGGACAGATGGTCGTACGTTTTCCTGCAAAATGTCTTGATAAACTCTGGAATTCATTTTCCCATCAATGACATTAATCTGTCCAGGCCCTGAGGCAGCAAAGCAGCCCCAAACCATGATGCTCCCTCCACCATGTTTTACAGTGGGGATGAGGTTTTGATGTTGGTGTGCTGTGCCTTTTTTTCTCCACACATAGTGTTGTGTGTTCTTCCCAAACAACTCATTCTTGGTTTCATCTGTCCACAGTATATTTTGCCAGTAGTGCTGTGGAACATCCAGGTGCTCTTTTGCAAACTTCAAATGTGCTGCAATATTCTTTTTGGACAGCAATGGCTTCCTCCGTGGTGTCCTCCCATGTACTCCATTCTTGTTTAATGTTTTCCTTATTGTAGATGTGTCAACAAAAATGTTAGCATGTGCCAGAGATTTCTGTAGGTCTTTAGCTGACACTCTGGGATTCTTCTTTACCTCATGCAGCATTCTGCGCTGTGCTCTTGCAGTCATTTTTACAGGACGACCACACCTAGGGAGAGCACAACAGTGCTAAACTTTCTCCGTTTGTAGACAGTCTGTCTTACCGTGGACACATGAACATCAAGGCTTTTGGAGATACTTTTGTAACCCTTTCCAGCTTCATGCAAGTCAACAATTCTTGATCGTAGGTCTTCTGAGAGCTCTTTTCTGCGAGGCATGGTTCACATCAGACAGTGCTTCTTGAAACCAGTAAACCCAAAACAGGTGTGTGTTTTTTAAGGGCAGGACAGCTGTCAGCAACACATCCAATATCATCACACTGATTGGAGTCAAGGTTGGCTCACTCCTGGCTCCAATTAGCTCTGGGAGAAGTCATTAAGCTAGGGCCTCACATACTTTTTCCTCCCTGCATTGTGAATGTTTACATGTTATGTGCAATTAAACCATGGCAACATCTAATGTTTGTGTAGTATTATGTTCAGCAGACTGTGTTCTTCTATTGTTGTGACTTAGATGATGTTCAGAGCACATTTTATGCCCAATTCATGCAAAATTCCACGTAATCCCAAGGGGTTCACATACTTTTTCTTGCAACTGTATTTCAGGTACTTATATTGGGCCGTCAATTTACGCAGCGCTTTACACATATATTTTGTACATTCACATCAGTTCCTAACCCTCAAGGGGTGTACAATCTAAGGTCCCTAACTCACATTAATTTACAAGGGCCAATTTAGACAGGATCCAATTAACCTACCAGCATGTCTTTGGAGTGTGGGAGGAAACCGGAGTACCCGGAGGAAACCCACGCAGGCACAGGGAGAACATACAAGCTCCAGGCAGGAGGTGCTGTGGCTGGGATTTGAACCAACGACCCTAGTACTGCCAGGCAGACGTGCTAACCATTTAGCCACTGTGCTGCCCATAACTCTCATCATTAGGGACATATAGAGGTTGACTTACTAAAGGCAAATAGACTGTGCATTTTGCAAGCACAGTTGCTCCACAGCTTAGTAAATGAGGCAAATCTTCACTTTGAGGGCATACCCAATCATATGCAAGATAAATAAAAAAAACAGTATTTGCTTGCACATGATTGGATGTTGGAAGTCAGAAGAGCTTCCCCTCATTTACTAAGCTCTGGAGCAACTGTATTTTATAAAGTGCATCTGCATTTGCAAAGTGCAAAGTCTATGAGTATATACTGTGACGCCCTCTATTGGATGACATCGGTACCACAAGGCATTTGTGGAACATCATAACAGCTGGATGATCGTGTGGGAGTGATCTGGGGACTCTCTGGTATTGATGCGCTGTTTGCTGCTTATATCTAGCAGTGTACAATGTGGAGAGTGCGGCAGTAGCACTGAGCACAAGGGGTGGTGTGTCATGAATCACAGTTGAAGTCTCTTTCTGGACACAACAGGACACCATTCTATATAATAATCTTTACTTCTTTTACTGGGACTTTATTCATTATAACTCTTTTTTGTCTAATTATTTTTTATTGTGATTCATGTACATATATTGATTTGAAGATGCTTCTAATCCATTAGGCACTGCATTTTGTTATCCCTGTTTTTAATAGGTTTGGTATATAGATATATTGCTAGCTGCCTTTGTGTGCTTTCAGCACAGACCTATTCATCACAATCTATTTGCTTTTTGTAAATCAACTCTCTTGTGTCTGGAAACCTTTGCAGAGAGATATATGGGTTGGTTTACTAAAGGCAAATAGACTGTGCACTTTGCAACTGCAGTTGCACCAGATCTTAGTAAATGATATGAAATGCTGACTTCTATCATCCAATCATGTGGAAGCAAAAATGCATTTTTTTAAATTTGCCTTGCATGTGATTGGGTATTCTTTGTAATGTGAAGCTTCGCCTTTGCGGCTGTCGGCTTGCAGTTGTCAATGAACTACCATGGCACTGTTGAACACTGTGGTGGTTCATTGGTTCTTCCTGTCAGTGTGTATCTGCATGCCAGTACGAAGTACGAGCACACAGACACACTGACAAGTCTGCAGGAGTCCTGCATGGTACCAGCGATCGGCTGATCTCTGGTGTGATGTTTTCTGGGTTCCCAAAACAAAAAATAGTAAATGCACATTTTTGTACCTGCATAAAAATGTGAATTTATTATTTTTTGTTAAATGTGAACTTATCCTTTAAGCACTGGTCTTTTTGAATATACATACTGAAATTTGCTAGGGGGCATTATTGTGCAGTCTGCCAGCTGATGGGGACACTTGAGCACTGGCTAAAGACTTTTAACATCGCTACCATGTGGGTTCCCCTGAAAAGCATGGGGACCCAGTTTGCAGTGGATCAACATCATGATTTGCCATGATGCAGCTGGACCTGCCACCAGGACCATGGCAAACAATGAAACTCTAGGGTCAGGACACACAGTGTCATTTGTTGATGTGATGAGAGGTGCAGTCTCGACCCCACCATGGCAACCTATGACTCTGCTGCAGGGCAGTTGGCATGCAGGACCACCCTCAGCATCCAAGAGAAGTCAGAAGTTCTCCAGACCTCCTCCATCACATGCTCTCTGGCACACTGCTGAGTCAAAACATAGGGCTCTGATTTGAAGAGGTGTCTGTGCGATTGGTGGGTTCTATGATGAGGGGACTGTGATTGGGTGGCTCTGTAATGGGGGGCTATGTGATTAGGGGCTGCGTAATAAGGGGGGGAACTTGGTAATGGGGTGACTCTAATGTGGTGTGGAGGCTTTGAAGTGATGTAGGGATCTTCGACATGGGAGGACTCTGATTTAATGGAGCGCTCCGATGAGATGGGAGAACCTCTGATGTGAAGTTGTTTGATGTGAGTTGGTTGTGCGCATTGTCTCAGGCTCAGGTTTCCCATTGATAAATAAAATTTATGTTTCTACATGTTAGATTGGGGTACCTCATGATTGTAAATATTTTAAAGGGTGTCACGACCTAAAAAGGTTGAATAACGCTGAGCTATACCATGACCTGGATAAATGAGAACCTTCACAGACACGTTGCGGTTGATTTACTAAAGGCAGATAGGCTGTGCACTCTTTAAGGGCATTTGCGCCAGAGTTTAGTAAATGAAGGGAAGCTCTGCTGACTTTCATCATCCAATCATGTGCAAGCAAAAATTCAGTTTTTTTCCTTGTATTTGTTTGGATATTTGCAAAGTGAAGCATTACCTTATTTACTAAGCTCTGCAGCAAATGCCCTTGTAGAGTGCAGCTGCACTTGCAAAGTGCATAGTCTATTTGCCTTTAGTAAATCAGCCACTATGTCTCAAGTTACTAAAAACTAGGGTTGGCATTGCTCCATGTTTGCAGTTTCAGGCTTGTTCTGGAAGTTAAACACATGGCTCCAGGAAGCTCCTCAAACCTCAATGCGGAATCACCACTCCAGCTGCACAATTGCTTTATAGCAGTTCTGCTCTACATTTCATAATGTCAATCTTTCATGGGAGAATTATGGTGACCGCCACAGCTGACCCACATCTGAAAATAAAAGTCACATTTCTGTTATACTGACTTTCTGCTTTCAATACTTTCTAAGTCACTGACCTGGAACAAGTATGCAGGCCAGGAAAGTCAGATTAATGGCACAAGTCCTTATCTGCATACTTGTCTTTGAAATTTTTAAAGCAAGACACTCAGTATGAGGCAGGGGCGGGCTGACAACTAATGGGGCCCCCGGGCAATAGGGGATCATGGGGCCCGTGTCCTTGCCCAAACTCAAAAAAGCCTATGAAAAAGGTACCAGGGGCATCTCATGGGGCCCCCTACTGACCAAATGGTCAGTCTGCCCCTGGTATGAGGGCCAGATGAATGGAGTTTTACAAAATGCGATTTCAGTAATGGCAGCCACTGTATTTCTCTCTTTGCTGGGCTTTTCTTAAAGTCAGTTATTGTTTGAACCTGGCTTCTTAAAGCCCACCTCCACACAATTTTTTTCTTTGTATGGTCCCCCAGGTTTTGTAAATAACTAAAAATAAAAAGCAGCTCAGGCTCCAATTCTCACCTTCAATGGGGAATTTTTCCCTGCAGTACTTCTTTAACCCCACACGATGCCCTCAGTCTTCAATGTTGAATGACACTCAGGGGTTTATTTACTAAAGCTGGAGAGTCCAAAATCAGACTCCCTTCTGCATAGAAACCAATCAGCTTCCAGGTTTCATTGCCAAAGCTTCATTGAACAAGCTGAGGTTAGAAGCTGATTGGTTTCTATGCAGAAGAGAGTCTGATTTTGGACTCTCCAGCTTTAGTAAATAAACCCCTCAGTATCACTCAACTTGGAAGACTGAGGACAATACAGTGAGTGCAGGACGTCATGAACCCACCTCTACGGGGATGTCACCACAGCGCCCTTCATTTACAGCAAATTAATGCAGAGAACTGCATCATTTCAGCATTTTTATCTGCATCTGGAGGATCACCCACTGACAGGAAAAGACTGAAGAGAAACGTGACAGATCTGAAGACTTCAGAGAAAGGTAAATACAAAAAAGTATAATATACAACAGGGGGGACTTCTGGTGTGGGGAGAAGAATGATTGTCTTAAAGAGGCTTACCTCCCTAAATTAAGCTTTAACCACTTCAATACCAGGCACTTTTACCCCCTTCCTGCCCAGACCAATTTTCAGCTTTCAGTGCTGTCACACTTTGAATGACAATTGCGCGGTCATGCAACACTGTACCCGTATGAAATTTTTATATATTTTTTTCACACGAATAGAGATTTCTTTTGGTGGTATTTAATCACCAGTATTTTTTGCTAAATAAAACAAAAAAAATGGAAACTTTTGAAAAAAAACACACTTTTCTCTGTTTCTGTTATAAAAGTTTGCAAATAAATAGCATTTCTTCATAAATTTAGGTCAAATGTATTCTGCTACATTTATTTCATGAAAATAATAATAATTGCATTTGTATTTTTATTTTCAAATGTTTCTATTATTTTTATTTTTTATTAAATTTTTTCTTTTTTTCACTATTTTATTTTTCAGCACTCTATGACCAAAGCAATAAAATGCTACCATAGTAACATTGAACTACTCTGGTATTAGCAATCATAATGTGTTAAAAAAAAAAAGGATCACTTGCCCAATGTATTTCATTGATATTTGCAATCATTGTTACTGAGTGAAACTGATTCATTCAGTCTTTTGTTGTGATTATCTGTAATTGGGCAAAGCTGATCACACGATACAGATGGGCTGTGATTGGCCCTGTCTGTATCATGTGACTGCCTTGACCAGTCACAGCTAACAATATAATTGTATAAAATGGATGGTATGACAGGAAGCCATCCATTGTATGCAATTGACATGTGATCTGCTGTGATTGGTCACAGCGGTAACATGACACTGGCAATGGGCCGGTGTAGTGATATGTCATTGGCTGTGACACAGCCGGAGACAGATCGCGCCACTGTGTGGCCCCGCGGCCGTGTGAGCAGCTCATTTTGACAGATCGTCATATGACGCCCAATCACAACGACGAGTGTCCCTCGTCGTTGTGACTGGCGTTAAAGTGGAAGAAACACCTAAGTCTTACTATTTTTAAAAGTGTTCCCTCTCCCCTCCTCTTACCTATCCTGCCTAACCTGTATAAAAAGAGATATGTGTACCTACCTTTTTTAATCCGGTTCGGTCACGTGGTCCTGCAGCTAAACAACAGCTGGGAATTCCAGGAGCCATGACATCACCCAAAGCTCCTCATGGTTGGGCCATTGTCAGTGCTCTATCCTCTCCCCTGCAGCAGCCGCTGCCTGACACAGGGAGGTGCATGATCACATGACCGGACTGAAGTGGATTAAAAGTAGGTAGGTATACAGATCATTTTTATACAGGGTAGGCAGGATAGGTAGGAGTAGGGGGGAGGGAACCTTTTTAAGAATAGATAGATTTAGGCATGTCTTTAAATATCCAGGATACTTCAACAGTGAAATCTTTCAGCCATAATTCCTGATTCTGTTCCTAACCATCCAGGAGTTTTGATTGCTCTCATCTACCTTTGTATGTTTCAGTTTCTCCTGTTAAATGATATAAATTTGAAAAGAAGAGCAGTACCCGCTTGGGCTTCTTTCACACAAGCGGCAGTTTCTTACGCACTCTGAAAGGTAATCTGTGGTGGACCATCTGGGGCCCCTGAATGAGAATTTTGTATAAAAACATCGCACTGCAACCTCAAGACAAGATTCTGACTTGCGGTTGCTGCACAATCCTATTGACTTTAGCAAGCAAGTTTGACAGGTCATGCTGTCTATCAAGCTTGACATGTGCAGGCCATGAAACAAGCAAAGCATTGTGGCTGTGGTGCAGTTCCCTCCGACTGCATGTTATGTTTTAGGTGGGTGGTCAGAGGGCAGTATAACTGAGCATCAAACACCTGATTTTGGCCATGTGAAAGAGGCCTTATAGTGGGTACAATAAGCATGCAGATGCAGAACTTCAAGCACAGACAACCCTCTAATAGACTTCAGTATGAGAAACAGCTGATTTAAAGTACCTAATCACACACAAACCCAATCACAAAAATCTATACCTTGTAACTTGCTAAATTAATTTTTGCTACACTGGTGTTTGATGGGAGACCACAAGTGGCTGTATCAACAAACATTATTCAGGCGTAGTCCACTTGTGTCACCGTCAGGAAATCCACCCCTAGAAATGCAGGTCTGCCTGTATCAGCACTGCTGGTAAGATTTTCTGCTCCCAATTGACAGAGAATAACAGGAAAAATACAATATTCTGTTGTAAAAAAGAATCATGGTGATAATAAAAAAGTTACCTATCTAAATTCCTAGCTACCTGTTCTGTATTTTGCGTTTGACCTAAACTTTGCCAGAAAAGCTAATGATCCACCTCACTGTCAGCCTAGTATACTTTCAAATGTCTGGCCTTAACATAAGGCTCTCTGTATAAGTTCGGAACCAGGTTAAACACTGCAGACTGTGTGTTCTGAACAAAATATAGATCCATCTTGCTAAAACCCCTGAAGAAGACCCTTATCAAGAGCTGAAACACGGTGGGGTTTATATACTGTATATGCAGTATTACAGGCATGTTTGTTTTTGGCGCTTGTACTGATTAATACATGGACCGGTAATGTTGTTTTGTGCTTATATATATGATGTTTTTAACCATTTTATAATTAACTTTTTTAAATTATGCAGCTCGGCCTTCATTAATAAACCAATAAATGTATTTTCTATGCGTATGCTGCTGCTGCTGCTTCACGCGGCTCTGCCACACAATCCATTTCACCTCCTGTGTATTCAGGTGCCATACATAGCAACAGGAGACACGGTGAGAGCAAGGAAACACAGTCCCGCATTTTGCGCTACTAGCTCTTATGAATGACTTACATAATGCCTTGACTGTGTTTCCTTGCTTCCATGGCGTCTACTGTTGCGGTATATGGTTTAAGGATTATCAATAGAGTGGACGAGGTTTTCAAGTGTGCAGCCCTTTGGATCCTATTGCATTTGTTCCAAATGTATTTTCTAAATGCAAGTTCCCGGTATCAGCCTGTACAGCAAAGCTCAGAGAGGGGGAGGGAGAAGCAACACAAGGAGCCAGTCAGATGTGTTGAAGTGCAAGGAACATTATGGTAGAAGCAGAGTATAGAATTGCAGAAAAATTAGCTTGTCAGTGTGCTGCTTCTCATTTCCCTGTCCAGTTACAAGGTGTGGGTGAAACCTGCAAGGAAAAGTGAAACCGAAGCAGAGACAGATTGGGTCCTCTATCCTGAATTGCAGGACTTTGTTGTGTGTCAGAGCTGTGTAAATCATAGGACTTGATGGACAGAAATACAAATCCTTTTAACAGTCTCTTATAAAAGTAATTTATCTAGCATGTAGCTGTTTGCCTAGAGCAGTGTTCTCCAAACTCCTGCCCAGGGGACAGATGTGGCCCTATATTTGCTTTTATCTGGCCCTTGGGACACTATTTAATCCACTGATACCAACAATGGGGCATAATTCCCTCCACTAAGACCAGTGAAGGGGCACAATTCCTCCCAATTACACCCACAATTGGGCTTAATGACATCAATGATGGGGCACAATCCCCCCCACTGACACCAACAATGGGACACTGACGTTGGGACCTTTTGTATTCCCAGTGGCCACAGTCCAGCCCCCCTAAAGTCTGAGGGACATTAAACTGCCCCCTTTTTAGAAAGATTGGAGACCCCTGACCTCGAGTTCAATTTTAAAATCAAAGGAAAATCCTTATGTTTATAGTCTGATATTACATAACTGTACTAGTAATTTAGTTTGGATTGAAGTTCTCCTTCAAGCCAGAAAGTACAAAATGGGCCTATATGACATAAGACTTATGCAGGCCATACACTCACTAAACACTAAAGAATTTTCATTCGAATTTCACACCATTAGTGGGCTGCAGCATTGGCTGATTTTCCTGCGGCCATTGAATTGGAGTGATCAGGCACGATGGAAATTTTTTGAAAAACTAAACTAATTTCTCATCAATGATGGGAGAATCGTGTGAAAAATAAAATCAAAAAAGAAATTATCATGAGCTGTGACCTGGAAAGAAAAGAAGATTCTCAGCCACCAAAATTCTTTTCTTTAGCAACATGATTTGAAATTGAAGGCTTGGTTGGTCGAATTTCGAAATCAATGGTGGCACCATAGGATTACAAAATGTACAAAATTTCCAATTTTTGAAAGAGGTGATTGTAGCCGTATTAGTGCATTTGCATCCCTTCTAACATTCTGCTTAACCACTTCCAGACCGGACACTTTTACCCCCTTCCTGACCAGGCTAATTTTCAGCTTTCAGTGCTCTCACATTGTGAATGCCAGTTACTCAGGCATACGACACTGTATCCAAATGACATTTTTATCATTTTTTTCACACAAATAGAGCTTTCATTTGGTGGTATTTAATCACCACTGGGGGTTTTATTTTTTTCTAGAAAAGTGGAAAAAGACTGAAAATTTTGAAAATAAACATGTTTTTCTTCGTTTTTGTTACTAGATTTTGCAAATAAATATACTTTCTTCATTAATTTAGGCCAAAATCCATTGTGCTACCTTTGTTTGGTAGAAATAACCCAAATCAGTTTGTATTATTTAGTCTGTATTAAAGTTATAGAGTCCACAGACCACGGTATATATATTTGATATATTTGAAAATTTATCAATCCTGATGTACTGACTACCTATATAGTTTCTCAGGGCCCTAAAATGCCAGGACAATACAAATACCCCCCAAATGACCCCTTTTTGGAAAGTAGACAGTCTGAGGTATTTAATGAAAGGCAAGGAGAGTTTTTTGAAGTTGTAATTTTTTGCAAATTTTTTAAGGGGAAATGATGAAAGTAAATAATTTTAATTTTTTTTTCACAAAGTTGTCATTTTAACAAGTTCTTTCTCTCACACAGCATAGGCATACTTGCAGTTACACCCCAAAACACATTCTGCTACTCTTCCTGAGTATGGTGATACCAAATGTGTGAAACTTTTTCACAGCCTAGCCACATAGAAGGGCCCCACATCCAATAAGCACCCTTAGGCGTTCTAGGGGCAAAAATTACACATCTAATTTCTTTAGGAAAATGACCCTATTTTGGAAAGAAAACACCCCAAGGTATGTTTTAAGAGTCATGTGGAGTCTTCTGAAGACTGCATTTTTAGCCAAACGTTTTTGGAAAATGTGAAAAGAAGATGAAAATGTATTTTTTTCTATGCAAAGTTGCCAGTCTATGAGATATATCTATTACACAACATAGGCATACTTAAAATTACACCCCAAAACACATTCTATAACTCTTTCTGAATATGGCGAAACCAAATGTGTGAGACTTTTTCACAGTCTGGCCACATAGGGGGGCTCCACATCCAATAAGCTGCTTTTGGAGTTCTAGGGGAAAATATGACACATCTAATTTCTTGACTGCCTAATGCCATTTTGGAGGTCCTGGAGCATCAGGACAATGGAATTACCCACAAAATGACCCCATTTTGGAAAGCAAACACCCCAAGGTATATTTTAAGAGTCATGTGGAGTCTTCTGAAGACTGCATTTTTTGCCAACAGTTTTTGGAAAATGTGAAAAGAAAATGAAAATGTTTTTTTTTTTACGCAAAGTTGTCAATCTATGAGATATTTCTATTATACAACATAGGCATACTTAAAATTACACCCCAAAACACATTCTATAACTCTTCCTGAATATGGCGATACCAAATGTGTGATCAGAGATACCGTGAGCTGGCAGGCAATGTTTTGTGAGTGTGTGTGTAAACTGTGTGCAAAGACTAAAAAGTACTCACAGTTTGCTGTAATGGCTCTCAGGTGATCAGGACTGGTATGGTGGTGATCAGGACCCGTGGGTTTGGCAGCGATCAGGATCCAATGATGTGGCGGCGATCAGAACCCGCTGGTATGGCGGGGATCAGGACCCACTAGTTTGGTGGTGATCAGGATCTGCTGGGGTGGTGATCAGGACCTGCTGGTATGGCTGTGATCAGGATCTGCTAGTGTGGCGGCGATCAGGACCCGCTGGTATAGCTGTGATTGGGACCTGCAGGTGTGGCGGTGATCAAGACTTGGTGGTATGATGATCAGGACCTGGTAGTGTGGAGGTGATCAAGACCTGCTGGTGTGGAGATCAGGGACACTGGGACGCTATGCAGTGATCAGGGACACAGCTGGGCCGCTGTGTGGCGATCAGGGACACTGACGATCAGGGACACTGACGATCAGGGACACTGACGATCAGGGACGCTTGTGATCAGGGACGCTTGTGATCAGAGACACTGGCGATCAGGGACACTGACGATCAGGGACGCTTGTGATCAGGGACGCTTGTGATCAGGGACACTGACGATCAGGGACACTGACGATCAGGAACGCTTGTGATCAGGGACACTTGTGATCAGGGACACTGGCGATCAGGGACACTGGCGATCAGGGACACTGGCGATCAGGGACACTTGTGATCAGGGACACTTGTGATCAGGGACACTGGCGATCAGAGACACTGGCGATCAGGGACACTGGCGATCAGGGACACTGGCGATCAGGGACACTGGCGATCAGGGACACGGGCGATCAGGGACACTGGCGATCAGGGACACTGACGATCAGGGACACTGACGATCAGGGACACTTGTGGTCAGGGACAGTCAAGGACACTTGTAATCAGGGACAGACAATCAGGGACACTTGTGGTCAGGGACAGACAGTCAGGGACACGTGATCAGGGACACTGTGATCAGGGACAATTAGGGACACTTGCGATCAGGCTTGCTCTTGCTCAGGCTATCCGGCTCCTTCTCTCACAGACAGAACTCCGTGTGAGGAGAAGGAGCCGGAAGCCGCACCATGCGGCTTCTGTTTACATTTAGACTGTGTCCTTATTGGACACAGTTGGTCACATGGTACAGGACGATTTCATTGGTCCTGTACCATGTTACCTGATCCCCAGTATCTGAGGGACCCGGCGATCTCTGGGCACGCGCGTGCGCGGTCAAGGGGGCGGAAGCCGCACCATGCGGCTTCTATTTACATTAAGACTGTGTCCTTATTGGACACAGTCGGTCACATGGTACAGGACGGTCCTGTACCACGTCAGGTGATCGCCGGTATCCGAGGGACACGGCGATCACCGGGCTCGCGGGTGCGCGCTCTAGGAGCCGTGCACAAGCCTTGGATGCGGGCGGCCGTTTATAAACGGCCACCCGACCCTGCACTGCCACCGTCCGGCCGTTTATATACAACGGCCGGTCGGGAAGTGGTTAAACTTTGTGATTTGTAATAGTACTGCTTAGACCTTGAAGAAGGGGACATACCCCCGAAAGCTTGTCCTCAAAATTGTATGTTAGTGCAAATAAAAAAAGTATCACGGACAGTACTCAATTTTTGAAAGGAAATTCATTCAGAATTCGACCCATGTATGGCCCTTTTACAGCAGTGAGAATGTTATACTTCCTATATTTCGTGCATTGCGACAAGGCATCGCACTATTTGTTTTTTCACAAAATGTATTTTTACTAAACTCTGTGTCCCGCAGCATGTTGGGATGTAGCATAGAGCTATGCTGCATAAAAATGCAACCTGTCCTACTTATTTAACTGGCTGAATTGGTGTGAAATATAAGAACATAAGGCAAATGGCCTTGTCTATGCGCTGGGTCTACATTGGGCAACGCTGCCCAACGCAACCCAGTGCATACATTGTGAATGGGCCCTTAGAAAGGGTCTTTTTGGAAGAGCCATAAACAATTCTGGCCTCCCATAGTGAAAATAGGTCAGCCATGAATGTGGAAGATATGAGTGTAATACATACAGACTCAGGTGTGCAAATATCTTCCTGTACACGGAGGTGATTTCCAGAGTCTATTTATATAGTACTTCAAAGTGACTGCTTTGAATGTCATCTCCAAACAAACATGTCCAGTCTGCCGGCATTCATGTACTATACGTGCAGGAAAATCCCATAACAAAAATAAAATACATAGGGGGAGATTTACTAAAACTGGAGTGTGTAAGATCTGGTGCAGCTCTGCATAGTAACCAATCAGCTTCCAGGTTTTATTGTCAAAGCTTAATTCAATAAACTGAAATTAGAAGCTCTAAAAAAAAATTATAAGTGAGCGCTTCTGATAGAAAGCTGCTAACACCAAAAAAGGTGACACCAAACTTATACAAGTAAAGTGCTCGAAGATCTAATCAAGATTCTAACTGAACTACAAAGTTAGGCTAAGTCCAAATACCCATGTGCTTCATATAGGAAATGCTACTCTGAAGATCCGTGTGTACAGCAAGCTTTTCCAAAGCATCTGCAAAGCTTTTATTCAGTTACAGGGACAATGACACTACATTCCTGGCAAGATCAAAAGGTGTTTTCTGGAAAATGTCTTTAGCCTGAAAAGTGAAAATGAATTCAGCCAACACATCTAAAGTTGGGTATACACAAGTAAAATTGTAATTAAAAAAACTAGAAAATGTCTCTTTTAAGAACGTTTGCTGCTTTTCTAATCATTAGTGGCCTCAAATCACCCTTTTTTCAGTGACAAGAAGATTTGAAGGAAGAGGAGGGAAGCTTTTTCTTGAATGAACAAATTTCTATCAAAAAGTGTGATTTTTCGCTCAGGAAAGTCGATAAGGACTGGGACGCCGGGGCAGATCAGGGTGGTTCTGATTGGTCAGTGCGGTCACATAACCCTGGGTTCTGTTTGGACAAACTTGCACCAGATCTGTTCAGAAATTCTTGCAGTTTGGCAAGATGAGTCCACCTAGAAGGCTATTTAAGGGTAATTACAATTTACTCGCATGAAACGCGTTGGGAGGGGCCTTACATGCTGACGTCATGCCACCGGTTCCGATATTTGGAGCTGCGGCCATCTCTGTGAGCCTGGACAGTTTGTTTGTTTGTTGCATCCACATGGTTGTTTTTAGCTTTGTGTAATAGAGGTTTTAATAAAACATACTAGACTATATATTTTTATCTGGGCTCTGTGGTGTGAGATCCTTTCCATCTAGGACTTCCGAATAGGTGATCCGGGATTGGAACACTGGAACTACTACACTGGCTATGATACATGCACGGTATTCTAGCCCTCTGATGAGTGCATATGGGATGAGGAGTGCACACTGCTGGTGACATAGGGAAGAAGCTTTTTGGTCATCTCTTTCTCTTTGCATTGTCTTGGACACTACAGTGCCTTGAAATAGTATTCATACCCTTTGAAATTTTCCACATTTTGTCATGTTACAGCCAAAAAATGTAAATGTATTTTATTGGGATTTTATGTGATAGACCAACACAAAGTGGCACATAATTGTGAAGTGGAAGGACAATGATAAATGGTTTTCAAAATGTTTTACAAATAAATATCTCAAAAGTGTGGCGTGCATCCCTACCACATGATGCGGCCACCACCATGTTTCACAGTTGGGATGATGTGTTCAGGGTGATGTACAGTGTTAGTTTTCTGCCACACATAGCGTTTTGGTTTTAGGCCAAAAAGTTCAATTTTGGTCTCACCTTCTTCCACATGTTTGCTGTGTCCCCGTTATGGCTTCTCTGCAAACTGCAAATGGGACTTATGGGTTTCTTTCAGCAATGGCTTTCTTCTTGCCACTCTTCCATAAAGGCCAGATTTGTGGAGAGCATGACTAATAGTTGTCCTGAGGACTGATTCTCCCACCTGAGCTGTGGATCTCTGCAGCTCCTCCAGAGTTAGCATGGGCGTCTTGGCTGCTTCTCTGATAAATGCTCTCCTTGCCCGGCTCAGTTTAGGTGGACGGCCATGTCTTGGTGGGTTTGCAGTTGTGCCATACTGTTTCCATTTTCGGATGATGGATTGAACAGTGCTCTGTGAGATGTTCAAAGCTCAGGATATTTTTTTATAACCTAACCCTGCTTTAAACTTCTCTACAACTTTATCCCTGACCTGTCTGGTGTGTTCCTTGGCCTTCATGATGCTGTTTGTTCACTAATGTTCTCTAACAAACCTCTGAGGGCTTCACAGAACAGCTGTATTTATACTGAGATTAAATTACACACAGGTGGACTCTATTTACTAATTAGGTGACTTTTGAAGGAAATTGGTTCCACTAGATTTTAGTTAGGGGTATCAGAGTAAAGGGAGCTGAATACAAATGCACGCCACACTTTTCAGATATTTATTTGTAAAAAAAATTTGAAAACCATTTATTATTTTCCTTCCACTTCACAATTATGTGCCACTTTGTGTTGGTCTATCACATAAAATCCCAATAAAATACATTTACGTTTTGGTTATAACATGACAAAATGTGGAACATTTCAAAGGGTATGAATACTTTTTCAAGGCACTGTATATGAATTTGGATATACACTTCTTTGATTGAACTTTTTTTTTATCCTGTTACCTCTTTTTGACTAATATTTGTAGTAATGGTCCATATGTGATGTATGGTTTGATATTGGGAGTGATTTTCTTTGCACATATATCATGTATTGATGATTTTTCAAGTACAAGGTAATTTGTTTTAGTATGATTTAGCGCTGCACTATTCTTTCTTCTGTGAAGTTAGAAGCTGATTGGCTGCCATGCACAGCTGCACTAGAGTTTGAGTGTTCTAGTTATAGTAAATCTCTCCCATAGTTGTTGTTTTGTTAGGAAATTTGTTTTCAAGTATCATAGTGCCGTTAGTTTTTGGAACAGGACCAGTAGTTTTTGGCAGGGTGATAGGGTATGCAAGTGTTGCTTTAATTTGGGTTCACGTCTGTGCAATCCAGCAACGCATGTGTATAGATGCATAATTGTATGCACATTTTATGTACATTACTTTGCTCAACCAACTCATTTGAATGGGCTGCACACGTACAGAAATTGCACAAAAAAGTGTAATAACTCATCTTACCAAAACGCATAGTAGGTGGTGCATTGCAGTACACATTCATTAGCATGGTGTGTTGAGGTGCCATTAAGAAAAAATGGCAGTGCAGAGCACCTACAATAAAAACAGGCATTTTTGTCCAATGCACGAAAGCTCACGATTTCACGCATGTTCCCATGGCACACAGGTGTGTATGTGGACTTAGGGGTTGATTTACTAAAGGCAAATAGACTGTGCACTTTGCAAAGTGCAGTTGCATTCTGCAAGTGCAGTTGCTCCAGAGCTTAGTTAATGGGCAGAAGCTCTGCTGACTTCCATCATCCAATCATGTGGAAGCAAAAATGTTTTTTTTTTATTTTCCTTGCATGTGATTGGGTATTCTTTGCAAAGTGAAGCTTTACGTCTGCAGAGTGCACAGTCTACTTGCCTTTAGTAAATCAACCCCTTAGTGTTTACATATCAGGAGTAGGAATGAGAGTGATTGATATTGCCACAAAATTACTGATCTCACTGTCAATGACATTTCAAGGAAGCTGAACTGTTTAGGTGAAATTTAGATGAACAAGGCATGCTCATACATACAATGGGACAACGAAGAATAAATGTAGCCACCCTCTAACAGGAAATCAGACGACAGTAATAAAAAAGGAGGATTTGGGGGCGGCTAAGAGCAACAGAAGGGACTTTTTTGAGTTAAGAGTACATACGTGAATAGAGTTTAGTGTCACTTTAACCTTCCTGGCGGTATGATTATTTCTTATTTTTGGTGATGAAAGCGGTACCATTATTTTGCATGGAAATATGTAGTTTTTTTATTGTAGGCTGTAATTTTTAGGAATAACTGAAATCTGTCCAAACAAGAGTCTAGTAAACATCCTGGGTATGATAAAATTTGAAACACGAAATCATAAATTATAATTTAATAAATAATCATAAAAAAGAATAATATAATAATACATTTAATTCAATAATATAATCAAACTGAAATATGAAATATAGCGCCAAGTTCGCACATTGCTGAGCAAAGTCGCAAAATCGTTTTCAGTGTCTGATGACGAATTTCCCCACAAATCATTATCACTCAATTCTGCAAGTGGTTCTGATTTACTATCGCTGTTCTCTAGCTGATCTAAAACCGCTTTTGACCTAAAGGGACACTTTTTGGACGCCATGGACGTTTCTCAGTTTCCAGGCAGAAGAACAGACAAAATGTAGGCAGGGCACAGGACAAAGCAGTAGGGGCAAAATGTATGTGAAATGGGTTGAAACAGCAATGTTTTACTATGTAAAATTGGTTTTGAAAAAAATGACATTTTTAAAAATTTTCAAATTTCCCGCCGCCGGCGGCGCCTGTACGTCCCAACGTCACAAGGACCGGAACACAGAAGCCGGATGGAGATGGCCGGGGACACTGCAGGGGACACATCGCGGGAGCGAAGGACAAGGTAAGCTCTGCAGGGACTCCCTATGCAGTGCCGCATTGTAAGCCCGAGTGTAGCTCGGGGTTACCGCTTTTGGCACTGACATTTTACCCCGAGCTACACTCGGGAATACCGCCAGGGAGGTTAAGTAAGAACAAAAAGTTTAACTCTAGGTGCACACCTAAGCGTTTTCCGCAGTGTTTTGCAGAAACGCACTACAGTCCATTTAACATGATTTCTTATGGGATACGTTCACATCTCCACGTTTTCACCTGGTGCGTTTCTTGGAAAGGGTCAGGAACTTTTTCAAAAACGCAAAAAGTTGCGTTTTTGGTTCTATAGACTTCAAATGAAATGCTGCAGAAAAGCATGTAGTGTTTTTTTCTGTATTTTTGCTGCGTTTTAAACCTGCCTAGCAACAAGAAAAAAAAGCATCAAAAAGCATCAAAAACTTGTGCAAAAATGCACCACAAAACACAATGCAGAAACAGATCAAACGCAAACTGCAGGTGTGAACCTAGCCTACGTGTTTTGAGCAGAATCCCTAAACTGGGCATTCTATTACCTAACCAATTACAAAGTATTGATCAAAATATCCTGTCTGCCAAAAAGTGAGCTTCAAGTCGCATTTTCCTTCAGAATTCTCTAAAAAGTAAAATAAAATATCCAAAAGGGAGCATGAATAACCCCTATAATAACTAATATAGGGAAACCGTGGGGTAAATAAATAAACTACCAACAACTGGAAAATAAGTTCTTGGTGGACAGGCCCTTTAAAAATTGTAATTTTTCCTATTATAGCAGCAAATTCTCCCAATAGCAGCTGCCAGCTCTTCTCCATTCTGTGACCCTCCCTGCATGTGGAACGTGTTATTATGTGTTTGTATGGGGTGGTTCTCCTGGTTGAGGAATATGTAATACTCAGGGGAATGACAGAACGTATGACCTTTCAGGAGAGGTCCAGTTTGGGATCTGTGTAATCAGACTCCCTGCACATCATTAAACTAATGAGAATGATTGAATATTAAAGTGGACCTAGGCTCTAAGGATACCCTGAGCTATTGAACAATCCTGCATTACACCGGTTCATTGTAAAACAGGCTGTGAACAAAGTAGATGTGCGGAATTAAAGGGAACTCAAGGCTAAACTGGCGGCTGGTCACATGATCTCTGCCAAAGGTGGATGAAGGATTGCTGTTCAAGCAGAGCTGGCCAATCAATAGCTCTGCCTAAACTGTACTCCCCCCCCCCCCCCCCCCCCCTTCAGTAGGAATCGTGAACAATGCCACATCACGTACCATGGTGAAGGTCCTCTTTACTCTGTTAAAGGTATCTTTTTGTCAGCTGCTTTATAATTTATTAGTGTGACAGTGCAATATTTTAAAACCAGGGCTTTTTTTTAGAGTGAATGCAGTTGCGGCACCTCCAGGTAATGGCAAGGGGTGCTGGGGTGTGCTAGAGGGTCTATTGATGCTGGCTGCTCGGGGATCTATTGTTGCTTGGGAGGGGGGAATCTCTTGATGAAGCAATGGTCTATTGCTGCTGAAGGGTCAATTGTTGCTGTGAGGGATCTACTGTTGAGGGAAGGGGTCTGTTGCTGTTCCTGCTGGAGGATCTATTGTCGCTGGAGTGGGTTATTGTTGCTGGAGGTGCTTTTGTTGCTGGCTGCAGGGGATCTATTTTACTGCTTTTCATGTTATTAGCAAATTCCATACAAAAACACCACATAATGATACTTGCTTCTGTATTCACTAAAAAGGGGTGGTACTGGTAGGTGGGTAGGCGGTGGAACCAAAGGATGGTGTTCGTAGGTGGGTAGGGGGCGGAGACAAGGGGTGACTCGGAAGAGGGGAGTTCCTTCACCTATTCTTTGAGAAAAAAGCCCTCTTTAAAACCAAACTCTAGCCACACTTTTTATTTATTTAAAGAGTAATTCCACTTTTGTTGAGAAGGTGGGTAGGCGCTGGAACCAAAGGATGGTGTTCGTAGGTGGGTAGGGGCGGAGACAAGGGGTGATCATAGGTGGGTAGGGGGCGGAGACAAGGGGTGACTCGGAAGAGGGGAGTTCCTGCACCTATTTTTTGAGAAAAAAGCCAGCTTTAAAACCAAACTCTAGCCACACCTTTATTTATTTAAAGAGTACTTCCACTTTTGTTGATAAAAAATCCTTCTCCTCTGTTAAAATCCTTGCAATGTACATAGATCACCCAAACTTTATTGCAGATTCATACCTTTTGTTATTCTGAAGAAATAGCCATTTGTTTGTCTATATCCATGTTCAGAGTGAATCTCTATGGGAGTGATTTCATAATTATCAATGAGCTGTTGCATCTGCAGGGCTCTAAGGAGGAAAGTGGCAGGGTCTGCATCATTTTAGACATGTTTCCCTTTGGGAGTATCTCACCAAAAAGTATGTTTTTGTTGCAGGGGATGCCCACATTTTGACTTGTATCATAGTGTAGACTTCTGGGAAAATTTGTGAGCCAATCACACAAGCAGGAAATTACATTTCTGGGGGCGTTCTGTACCCCATCTGTGGACAGAAGGCATCCAGGTTGCCATATTATGTTACATTTTACAAAAAATGACAGCGCTGCAGATTGAAAAGGAAAGGTCATTTTTAATAACATTTAATTACAATATGACTTATGTCACAAAAGTATACACTATATCATTATTTTTTTAATTTGCTCTTTTTTGCCCCACAAAAGTGGTGTTTCCCTTTAAGGAGTTAAAACCTTTTTATAGATTTTTTAGCAATCTGTGTCCCCATTGGGAACATTTTCCCTCACTTACTGTCTGGACAGGAAATGATGAGAAACTTCTACATCAGGGTCACAGACAAAAACATATTATCAGTAGGGTGGGAAAGGGTCAGATGGGTTAGAATGTTTGACAATGTTTGTGTTGTGTATTCAAACCAACAGGAGTGCCAAACAACATTCTTGGAGTCTAAATGTATTTTATTAAATCTGAAATTGACAACAGAAGAAGACAAAAGAAAGTCAACGTGTTTAGGGATAAAAAATCTCCCTTCATCAGGTCTTTAGCACTTGTTTGAATATTTATAAGACATCTGGATATATCAATCTAACCCTGGAAGATATTCAGTCACTGGAAGCCTGAGTCGTGGTGTAAACATTCTGGCAAGCGCTAAAGCCCTGATGAAGGAGGATTGTTTTGCTCCTGATACGCATTGGCTGCCTTTTGTCTTTTCCTGTTGTCACTTACAGATTTAATCGAATACTTTTGAACTCCAAGAATGTCTATTTGGCACTCCTTGTGGTTCAAATACACATAGACTTCTCAATGAGGGTGATCCCAGTCCCTGGGGGGCCCCCTTTTTTGTGGAAAGCTGCTGGACTCAAGCCAGGGGGGTTTTATCCTATTGGTTGGGGATATATTTCCATTGCCATGTCTGTGTTTCCTGTCCCTGTGATGAATGCACCCTCCACAGACATCCAGGTATAGGAAGTGAGGGAGGATCTCCCCAATGGGGTCAAGACCAAAGTAAAAACCTGATAGAAACCTTAACATTTCCCCACTCTGATGCAACTCCTTTAATAACTGAACAAGACATTTCCTTTTTAAATATTTATTTTATTACAAGCATTCATAAAGTAGGCTATAGCATATTTGCATTTATATAATTGGTATGTATAATCTATATTTTTCTTGATCCACTTGAGGACCGGCATACCTTATTTTCCTGATGGGCCCTCTGCAAGCATTATACATGTCAGCAATCTTACCCATAAACTAATGTTGGTCTAATTTGCTGCCCCAATAAATTGACATTTTCCTGAATAAATAATGAACAAATTAATGGAGATGCTGCAAAGGCGCCATGAGATGTCTATCATGCTTTTCCTGGGCTCCACCAGACTTTCCAGACTTTCACAGGGTTAAGCCAGCTCAATCCCATCCCAATATGATAACATTTGTGCTTGGCAATTGGGTCCTCAGACATGAGTCATATGTTCTCAATAATCTGTATGTCTTGGGGCCTTGGCAGAGCATCGGAGTAGTGGGGAAAGTATGAGCAGATATCTTGTAGGCGGGGCCTAACCAAAGTACCCAAGAATTGGGAGGGGTCAACATATGTGGGTATTTAAACATTGTTTACAGTATATTGTAGAAATTGAACTAACACAGAAATGAGACACGTTACAGCAATGGCAGCATGCTGAATGTCATAGCAGAATAGGGTAATGTTTATCAACATGGCCACGTTCCACAACATGCACATACCACAGAATGCCAGAGGAGCATTTCCCTTGGAGGAGGCATGGTATTACTTGATCACACTGGGATCCCCGAATGTACTGCAGATATCTGGCTGCCAGTGGGAGAAGCTGAAGAGGAGACATCTTGTAAAGGGAAACCTAATCTTCCATAGTAGCAGCTGTGATGTCACCAGCACATGTGCATGAGTACATGCACATAGCGCTCTGAATGGATGGCATACTCAGTGTGCTGTCCAATTAAAGCACTGTGCCTCGATCATGGCTCCCATGTGCATTCGTGGGAATGACATCATCTTGACTCAGCCATTCAATCAACTGGAGCCCACAAACCCAAAAGGAAGACCAGGCAAAGATGGAAGCCCTGTCTGCGCCACTGGAGTTATTCCTCTTACAGGTAAGTCTTCATAATATGCTAGCATGTACTGCATATTAGTGCAATATGCCTTTAATGTACGGGGGGTAGTTTGTTTGTTTTTTTCCAGACTTCACTACCATTTTAAGAACTTTTTTGTCAAAATGGCTGCATCAGTTCTCCTGGGATTTCAGTATCCAATAAAATATGCAGTCCTCCCCAAGATGACTGCCTGGAACCCATAGCAACTGACTAATTAGTCCTCAGCGGTCTCTTACTAGCCTGATGAAACAGCACAGTACCACCTTCAGGTCGGTAGATAAACTGCAGCCCAACAACTGCCTACAACCTCATGGCACCAACTTTTAAACCTGTCCTTGCATGAGTTTGCCGAGTGTTTATTGGTACAAAGTACCTTAAAAATAAAGCTTCTGATTTAATAGGGAAAAGAAGAGGGCCACAGAAAATACAATAACCCATAACAATCAAGCAGCAATCATCATTCATTGCCCTCCTGACTGCTTAAAATGGAAGAAAGCTGACATTTGGTTCCCATGGGTATGACTTTGGTTTCCAATGACTGACTTTGTGCAAACAACTAAATACACCAGTGAAATGCATATATGTGAGCTGTTTTACCTGGTAATGGTTAATGATTTTTTAAATCAATTTCTAACTGTATTCACTGGTGTATTTTATATTGGCTTTAAATAAAGACCATGGCATACTGAATGTCAGCATTGTCCAGATTTCAAGATTTAAGCAGTGATGTTGCAATGGGGGTTGCCGCACCCATGTCTACTTAACGGCTTCAGAAGAAAAGTCTTTCTTCCAAGTGCTCAGACCTTGATGTTATGTAAGTTTACTGGCAAGTTCCCTCCTGACTAGCACTTTCCGTTAGCAGCACTGCGGCATCTCTAAAATAACCAGTTAAAAAAAGGGTGTTCTTAGGACTGACAAAACAATCCTTCCAGCGTGTCTTTTCATGTATATTTATAAAACATTTTCTGAAGAATCAGTGTACCTCCCACTGGACCACATCACAGTATGGAACTCATTCTAAAGAAAGTGTTACATAACCACAGAAATAAATTGAGTTTAATTTAAAGGTATCACAGTTGACATTATTAAAAAGAATAACCATTTTTATGTATAAATAGATATTGTCTATAAAACATCAGGCCTGCAAAGGAGCCTGTGCAATTCTAATATGACCACTTAAAACTTGTGATGGTTCAGTTATTAGAGCTAAATAGCTGTGGCAAGAGATTTACTGCACATAAAACAAAAATCAACTTTTATCTTTATTTTCAGTAATCCTCCTCCCTGCACTTTCCAAAATCCCAGCAGAACTGGTCACCTCAAAACATTTAGGGTCAGGTTGGGTTAGCATTAGGGGCAGGTAATAGAGAGTGAACCCCCGAGCCAGGCAGATGCAGAGAAAGGGATCCACTTGGAGCGCTGTGGTTGGGGGGTCCCCCCTGTGACGATCGCTGCGTCAGACCCTAGACCTTCTCACCAAACTCGTTACCAAAGCTAATTGGACCACAATCTATGTACCGGCAGCCGGGGAGCAATTGTTACTGGGTCAGGTTAATTACGCAATTAACCCTTCATAATGCCACCACCTCCTTTTTGTACGTAGAAAGAGGAAACTTGGTGATATTAGCTATAACACTATAATGGTTGAGATAATTGTCTGTATAACACAGTCATCACAGACCGGTAATACAGAGGGTTAAACAAACACAGTAGCGCTCTTTTTAGAGGCAGGAATTTGTAAATTGCAATAAAGAGCTATAGAAACAGTTCAACACTTTCAGAAGGAAAGATTTATTACTAAAAGGTCAAAAGGGTGCAATAAAAATATTTACAGAAAAAAGATGTAGCCAATATATATATATAAATATACAGAGAACAACAGCACAGCAAAGAGATAACAGAGAGAAGTTAGAGGGTTAAAGTACTTGCCAAAGTCCTGGGTTAGCAGATCAAGTTTCAGAGTGAAAGGGCATGGGTCTCCCCAGGTGGTTCTGATGTTAAAAGGGAGAATTCTTCAGCTTAACTTTCTTAGGTCTGACAGCCCATTTTGTTGTTCCCTAGCAGGGGGTGTCTCTGAAGTCAAGGACCCATGCCCCGTTTAGGGAGGGAAGGTCTGGGTGTAGGTCTAAACTAGAGCCAAAATATCTTCTAGTTCATATTTTGGCTCATAACTTTCCCTATGCACAAGTGACATTCCACCCGCGGGTAGATTATTATGCAGCCACATCTGAGGAATGATTAGATATGAAATATGAAATTATACACTGAATGGTTCAAGAGATCTACTTTTTTGCTTTCCTATGTATTCCAGCCAAGAAGAGTGACCTATCAAACTGTTTGTCTCCTCGTGGCCAATCTGAAGCTATGCCTGGTTTTTATGTAAGTCTCTCATATTCCAAGATATGAGACATAGGGGAAAAATGGATTTTAAAAGTGTTATCTTGTTCGTGCTTCTCTGGAATGTCTGTGAACTCCTGGGAAGTCTTGCGTTATTTTTTACAATGTGCACAGCTCTCTTAGACAACCAGGCGCTTCAGCTCAAAAATGTTTTATAGCTCTGGGTTCCCTGCTGTGCCCTGGCCGGCCTGTGAAACTCCTAACACACAGGCCATATGTCAATGTATATGAACAGAGAGGAAGGGGGGAGAATGAGGGGGAAATATGTTTGTCAAGATGGTTGACCCTTTCCCAAGATGGAGGTTGAAGCCAAAATGGTTGAACCATGTCCATCTCTGGGTGTACACGTGCTACACTCCCAGCTCTGCTTCATCCCAGCCCTTTCATGTGCTCTGCATGAGCTGGGTACTCCTAATGTACAGTAATCAATGGGGCTGGCCCCTCTGTTCATGTGACAGCTGGCCCCATTTTGTGTCATGATTGCTGCATGCTTTTGACCAATAGCACAGCAGATCGGCTGTCAACTTGACAGCAAAGCTCCACTAATTACAGAGTTGCTCTCTCCCAGTATAAACTGCAGGACTGGGCGGTTTGTTGACAGCCCATTCCTGCTCTTCATTGATTTATGAATGCATACTAGTGGTAGCATTCATGCATAAATTAGTGTTCTTAGTGAATTGTAAACAGAAACGTTAACTAAAGATTTAACCCATGGGTGTCCAACCTGCGGGCCCCCAGCTGTAGCAGAACTACAAGACCCATGAGGCATTGCGAGGGTGACAGTTGCAACTATGACTACCAAAGGCAGTGGGACTTGTATTTCCGCAACAGCTGGAGGGCCACAGGTTGGACACATATGTAAACTCTTATTAACCCTTAGTTAACTCTAATTTTTATTAACCCCAGCATCCCCTTCTTCATTTATCTTTTTTTTTTTTTTCATATGTAAACACAAAATTTGCATTTGGTTGCTTTTTAGCTTTGCATTAAAAATTAATTTCACCAGGTAAACAACCTTTTAGAGAAATATGGCTTAACCTCCTTAGCGGTTTTCCCGAGTGTAGCTCGGGGTAAAATTTCTATACCAAAAGCGGTAACCCCGAGCTACACTCGGGCTTACCATGTGGCACTGCTCTGGGGGCCCCTGCAGCACTTACCTTGTCCTTCCCTCCCGCGATGTGTCCCCTGCAGCGTCCCCGGCAAACTCCTCCGGCTGATGCCGGCATCCGGCTTCTGTGTTCCGGTCCCTGTGACGTCGGGACATACCGGCGGGAAATTTGAAATTTTTAAAAAATGTCATTTTTGCTGTCATTGCTGTTTCAATGCATTTCACATATATTTTGTCCCTACTGTTTTGTCCTGTGCCCTGCCTGCATTTTGAATGTTCTTTCTGCCTGGAAACTGAGAAAAGTCCATGGCGTCCAAAAAGCATCCCTTTATGTCAAAAGCGGTTTTAGAGCAGCGATAGTAAATCAGAACGACTTGCAGAATTGAGTGATAATGATTTGTGGGGAAATTTGTCATCAGACACTGTAAACGATTTTGCGACTTTGCTCAGCGATGTGCGAATTTGCCTCTGTTTTTCAAATTTCAGTGTTTTTGGTTTAATTATATTATTGAATTAAATTTATTATTATTTTATTATTATTTTTTATGATTATGTATTAAATTATAATTTATGATTTTGTGTTTCAAATTTTATCATACCCGGAATGTTTACTAGACTCTTGTTCGGACAGATTTCAGTGAGTTATTCCTAAAAATTACAGCCTACAATAAAAAACTACATATTTCCATGCAAAAAAATGGTACCGCTTTCAGCACAAAAAATCGGAAAGAATCACTTTAACCGCCAAGGAGGTTAAAGTGTATGGGGAAATAAAGCAATTCTGAAGATCTTTTGGTGCAGGGGTAGTTCCTAATTTGGCATGATTCCCATTTGCACTTGCATGCTTTTTGATGACAGGTAACCAGGATTTTTGTTAAGACATGGACTGACTAGTGTCTCCTAATACTATCCCTTTTATTTCTTTATCTTCTTCAGCTTTTTGCTCAAGTCTCCAGGATGCCGTATTCCATGCATACGATGAGGGTGGTGCCTTCGTCCAGCTCCTTCCTATGCAGGATGAAGATGCAGCTGCACTTGTGATGATAGATAGGTCTGGTGAATCCCAAACCCAGGAGTAGTATGGAACAGCGTGCCACCCTAATTTTCTCCAAACTTCATTGAGTTAAATTTCATTCATGCTCCATAATTCTTACTGTAATTGCATTATCTTCATAAAAAATAGTTACACTAATGTGAGAGAAGATGCCTATAGTTAGACACCAAACACACCTGTAAGACAAGATCCAGAAGGCTAATAAGAGTCATTATACCTCCTAGGAGAAACATACATCAGATCTATATTAGATTTGGTATCTAACGAATTGTACTTTTATTCTGTTAAATAATATACTGGTTGTAGGATTGTGAAACCTTGTCATGTGGAAATATAGCTGAATCCAGGATAGTTGGCATTAAGGATGTGTCATTAGTTGGCATTAAGGATTGGGTGTAATTAGACCTGAACACCCTTTCCAGGGACAACAAAAAGCTGCTGCATTTGGAGCTGTCATTTGACATTCAGAATTATTAAGGATACTGAGAGTCATGTTTTTGAGGGCCAGTGACTCTGCTATTCTAGATTGGACTTACTCTGCAAGTGATCCAAACTCTGTACTGAACCAAAGACTGAACTTTAATTAATACTGAGGTCTAAACTTTATTACCTTAATGAATTCTCTGCATTAAGGTAAAAAAAAAACCACCCCATTACCTGGAGTCAGTCAAATTCTTGTGAGGAGGGGCAGGGGTGTAGCTTTCCAGCACTGTGTGTGTCTATAATACACATTGCTTGGCATAGGACCTGGCAGGAGATTGCATGCATAGGTACCTCCTTAGCAACTGGTTTGCTACAAGAGGGACCCGAAGGAGAGCCTATAGCATTGGCCGAGGTTTCTCTGTAAGATCATGGTTGGTGGCCCTGTTGTTATTTTTTCTCAGATATTAAATGCTCTCAAATTTCTCTTCTCTTCCTGTTTTCTCAAACACCTTTGACCTGTACAGGAAGCTAGAAAAGATCGCCTCCATGGGGACACAAACAACAACAAAATCCTGACAGATGACCTAAATCTTCCCCCTTCTTCTAGAACAGGGGTAGGCAACTCTAGAGAGGTGGAGATCTACCTGAACAAAATGGAAGAGATAAAAAAAATCACTGGGGTGCAGCCAACCTAGCAGCAACCTGGAGATAACCTTGCAATTCCGCATAAAAAGTAAGGTTGGTTTGAAGAGTTCAGGGGTCAATAGTAAGTAGTGCAGAGTTCAGCGGACAGTAGTATGTAATATGGAGTTCAGACGTCAGTAGTAAGGAAGGCAAAGTGCAGGGGTTAGGAGCAAAGACCACAGAGTTCAGACATCAGTAGTAAGGAAGGCAAAGTGCAGGGGTCAGGAGCAAAGACCACAGAGTTCAGACATCAGTAGTAAGGAAGGCAAAGTGCAGGGGTCAGGAGCAAAGACCACAGAGTTCAGACATCAGTAGTAAGGAAGGCAAAGTGACGGGGTCAGAAGCAAAGACCACAGAGTTCAGACATCAGTAGTAAGGAAGGCAAAGTGATGGGGTCAGAAGCAAGTAACACAGAGCTCAGCGGTCAGTAGTAAGTCAGGCAGAGTGCAGGAGTAAGTAACACAGAGTCCAGAGGTCAATAGTATGTAATGCAGAACGCAAAGGTGAGTTGCTAGTAACACAGACTGCAGAGGTTGTTAGTATATAATACTGAGTTCAGACGTCAGTAGTATAGAAGGCAAAGTGCAGGGGTCAGGAACAAATAACGCAGAGTTCGGAGGTCAGTAGTATGTAGTGCAGAACTAAGAGGTCGGTTGCTAGTAACAAAGAGTGCAGAGGTTGGTAGTATTTAAAAGCAGAGTGCAGAGGTCAGTAGTAAGTAATACACAGTTCAGATGTCAGGAGTAACTAGTGCACATACCTTCCACAAGCAAAAATACCTCCCTTTCAGTACAAACGTTTACCACCCTAAGTCAAAATCACCCATAGCACTATACCTCCCCCATAAAATTCACTCACTCATTTATGTGCAGAGGCATCCAACAGAGTGAGAGAAATCCTCCCAGGTCTCCCCATAACATGACATGTAAAAGGTGGAAAGGGAGCCTAGGACTTTGCTCAGCTCTGCAATGCCTATTACCAATCTGATCTGAGGTCTGAAAGGTGGTGAGAGGTGTCAGGAACTGGCAGCTGGCATGGCAGGGTCACAGTCTACCTGTCACAATGGGTAAATTGCGGTCGGCTGGCAGCAAACCACTGTTTTAGAAAATGAGAAAATGTGTTTTACTGCTGCCTGTGTCCCTGTTGGGAAAATTTTCCCTATCAAATAGACAGAAGGTAAAGAAAACTCTGTTAAAGTGCAACTTCACTCTCTTAATCACCATCGGCTATTTTTAATCTTTATGCTGCTAGCATTAGTAAACAGATAGGAATGTATATCATATTTTCTTGTTTTAAACTATTTATTTATGTTTCTCCAGTTACTTCCTGGTTTCTTGTCTAGGAAAATGATGTCCTACATCCCAGGAGTCATCTGGAGGGGAGGAGGGGTTATCTCAGCTAAGCACACCCTCCTGCGTGTATGCCTGAGCTTAGGGCAGATGGATTTCAGGAAGTAATAAATATATGAATCATCTGCCCTTACTCAAGCTGGCCACTGCCAGAAATGCTAGGGGAGTGTTTTTCAAGGTGATTTCTCAGCAAAATCAAGCATGGAGACATGGATGGATGGTGGAGTTTGCTTTGAATATTAACCCATTGACATCAACAGTACACAAATATGCGGCCTCTCAGTGGCTGGGCCTTGACTCTGAGCGGTCGCATATTTGTGTGACAATAGTGAACAAACGTGCTGAGAGTGCACACAATGCGCGCTCCCAGCACATTTACCAGAGCCTCATGGAAAAGGTCTCGATTACTACTTGCGATCAGGACTTTTCCGATCATGTGACCACTGTGACAGTCAATCATGGCGGCCACATGACCCTAAACCCTACCCCGCCTTCTGGCATCACAAACCTCTTAAAGGGCCAGAAGGCACCAGCATGAAGGGGTTAAAAATTAATTAAATAGCGTTTTTTCTTTGTGGTGTTCAGATGCAGTGTAGTTCCACCTTAAATGGGAACAAGCAATCCTAAAAGGCTGAAGGAGATTTTAAGCCCTCCACACACAATCCTAAACTGATAAAAAATACAAAGTTTGGGCTGAAGTTGAACTTTAAGGATATTTCCTTTTTGTATGACTGGAGCTTCACTTTAAATGAAGAAGGGTGAAAAAACACGTCGCAGCTAAACCTTGCCTCCATATTCACATGGCAAGGTGATGTTTGCTGAACGAATTTGTCCCCTCTTGTTAGATGAACCTTCCATATGAAACGCCTTGTTTATTTATGGATGGTGTGAAAATCTTCCAATTCTTTCTCTGTTTACTTCTGGGTGACAAGCTCAGATCAGGACGTTATTTCAGGTATTGATGAAGATACGTGAATGAGATCAGATCACGCTGTTTATGCTCTGCCACTGAATTCATTAGCACCTTGAGAGCAGAGATTCCACAGTATTAATTGGAATTATAAATATCGCTAAGTGGGAACTGCAGAAGATTAACAATGCTTCATTCACACTCATCCAATTGTTGTGATATGAACGCAAGAAAAATATAGTTGTGTGATTGGGATTTCATAAGATAACTATGCAGAATTGTTAAAATAATTTATAATCTTAACCTCACATTGATGCCACTAATACATAGAGCATTGATAGGTCACACTCTTGGTGATGTCACTGTTTTATGGTGAAGTATTGGGCTAGCTTACAGTGATGTCACTGATACAAAGTCAGCTGATAAGCAAACTGTCAATGATGTCAAGCTAGAATTTTAGTGACATCACTGAATCATAGGCCAGACTCTTGTGATGTCACCGGTACATAGCCACTGCTTCTTAGTAATGAGGCTAAATGGTCCGTGATGTTAGTGGTACATATACACTTGATTGGCTAAATTGTCAGTGATGTCACTTGTGCATTGAAAAGTGATAGGTTTACGCATCAATGATGTCACAGGTAAATGGAGAAGTGATAGGCTGAACTGTCAGTGATGTCACTGGTACCTAGAGAAGTGATAGACTGTACTGTCAGTGATGTCACTGGTACCTAGAGAAGTGATAGGCTGTACTGTCAGTGATGTCACTGGTACCTAGAGAAGTGATAGGCTGTATTGTCAGTGATGTCACTGGTACCTAGAAAAGTGATAGGTTGTACTGTCAGTGATGTCACTGGTACCTAGAGAAGTGATAGGCTGAACTGTCAGTGATATCGCTGGTACCTAGATAAGTGGAGAAGTGATAGGCTGAACTGTCAGTGATGTCACTGGTACCTAGAGAAGTGTTAGACTGAATTGTCAGTGATGTCACTAGTACCTAGAGGAGTGATAGGCTGAACTGTCAGTGATGTCACTGGTATCTAGAGAAGTGGAGAAGTGATAGGCTGTACTGTCAGTGATGTCACTGGTACCTAGATAAGTGATAGACTGTACTGTCAGTGATATCACTGGTACTTAGTGACATCACTGACAGTACAGCCTATCGCTTCTCTAGGTACCAGTGACATCACTGACAGTACAGCCTATCGCTTCTCTGGTACCTAGAGAAGTGATAGGCTGAACTGGCAGTGATGTCACTGGTACCTAGAGAAGTGATAGGCTGTACTGTCAGTGATGTCACTGGTACTTAGAGAAGTGATAGGCTGTACTGTCAGTGATGTCACTGGTACCTAGAGAAGTGATAGGCTGAACTGTCAGTGATGTCACTGGTACCTAGAAAAGTGATAGGCTGTACTGTCAGTGATGTCACTGGTACTTAGAGAAGTGATAGGCTGTACTGTCAGTGATGTCACTGGTACCTAGAGAAGTGTTAGACTGAATTGTCAGTGATGTCACTGGTACCTAGAGAAGTGTTAGACTGAATTGTCAGTGATGTCACTAGTACCTAGAGAAGTGATAAGCTGAACTGTCAATGATGTCACTGGTACCTAGAGAAGTGGAGAAGTGATAGGCTGTACTGTCAGTGATGTCACTGGTACCTAAAGAAGCGATAGACTGTACTGTCAGTGATGTCACTGGTACTTAGAGAAGTGATAGACTGTACTGTCAGTGATGTCACTGGTACTTAGAGAAGCGATAGGCTGTACTGTCAGTGATGTCACTGGTACCTAGAGAAGTGATAGGCTGAACTGTCAGTGATGTCACTGGTACCTAGAGAAGTGATAGGCTGAACTGTCAGTGATGTCACTGATACCTAGAGAAGTGGAGATGTGATAGGCTGAACTGTCAGTGATGTCACTTGTACCTAGAGAAGTATTAGGCTGAACTGTCAGTGATATCACTGTTACCTTGAGAAGTGGAGAAGTGATAGGCTGTACTGTCAGTGATGTCACTGGTACCTAGAGAAGTGATAAGCTGAACTGGAACCTAGAGAAGTGGAGAAGTGATAGGCTGAATTATCAGTGATGTCATTGGTACCTAGAGAAGTATTAGGCTGAACTGTCAGTGATGTCACTGGTACATAGGTTGAACTGTCAGTGATGTCACTGGTACCTAGAGAAATGATAGGCTGAACTGTCAGTGATGTCACTGGTACATAGGCTGAACTGTCAGTGATGTCACTGGTACCTAGAGAAGTGATAGGCTGAACTGTCAGTGATGTCACTGGTACCTAGGGAAGTGATAGGCTGAACTGTCAGTGATGTCACTGGTATTTAGAGAAGTGATAGGCTGAACTGTCAGTGATGTCACTGGTACATAGGCTGAACTGTCAGTGATGTCACTGGTACCTAGAGAAGTGATAGGCTGAACTGTCAGTGATGTCACTGGTACCTAGGGAAGTGATAGGCTGAACTGTCAGTGATGTCACTGGTATTTAGAGAAGTGATAGACTGTACTGTCAGTGATGTCACTGGTACAGTTTATTATCTTGACTGCTTGTTAAGGCATTGATTCAAAGTGGTCTGATAAAATGTGCTGTCAGTAACCCCACTGGTTTACACTGAAAAGACAGGTGCATTACTATGAAACCATAACATCAAAGAGAATTTTGATGAATAATTTACTATGCATTAGTCAGTTTTCCGATAGTCCATTTTATCAATTCACTATTAATCAGCCACTTCTTTATGTGTCCAGTCTAACAGTGAAAGTCCATCACATTAATTTACTATAAACTAGTGGCATCATAAGGAAAACAGATTATAATTCTAGGAAACGTGAAATTCCTGAGAGTTCATTGCATCATTTTAAAGTGTCATTAAACCCACATCATTAAAAACCCAATAAATGCTGTATTACATGCTGTTTATACTAATTTAGTCACTATGGAAATAGTTTTCTGTATTCTATAAAAATCCTGGTTGATCCTGCTGCTCTCTGTCTCCCCCTCCTGTCCATGTCTCCACTGCATTTGGGGATTTTACAGAGCAGTGTTGACAGCTAGTTCATATGTTCGGTTTTTAGTGTATTTCTACCCAGAGCCTTTCCTCTCTATCACATCTGAGCTGTTCAAGTGACTATAGAGTCCCACAAGTGGGAGTATACACAGTGATAAATGACAACCCACTCCCTCCCTCCTCCTCCATGCCCACTAACCAGCTAAACACAATGGGGGTGGGATATTACATCTTGATTGATGGAGGCTTCACTTCCCTGTTATTCTAAGACACAGGCTGCAGGGGCGTGACACAACCTGTGACTGGCAGAAATCTTTCCACGCCATGTTATTGCAAAAAAAAATATATATATATTTTATTTCAAATATATATTTGTATGAATTTAAAACAGTTTATTGATATTAAATATTTATTTTTACTCTGTATCCCAAAGACTGTTTTTTAATTTTGAAAATGTGACCAGCAGTAGAGAACTAGCCACTAGCCTCCTGCCACTGTTTCCCTACAAACAGGCCTGGAAAGAGCTGGGTCACGTGACAGCTGTATATTGATTAGGAAAAAAGGTACTGGGATTTTTTTTGTATTAAAATAATTACAGTGCCATCATTCACATACAGTACAGAAAGAGAGCGATAATGTATTTTAAGCAGAGTGTGTTTATTATCACTTTCAGTTTAATATCACTAAGGAGACTCCATTTTATTTATTCACTTAAGACATGATATCACTGATTTAGAGTTCATTGTATCAACTCACTATGAAGTGAACAACAAGAGTCCATTGTATTATTTAACTACTGTATGCACGCCCTCCTGGTTAGTTAGGTAGTTTTTTCAGTCAGAGGTTGAGCAGCACCATGGGATGAGTCAGCCTGTGAGTGAGTTAGAGGGAGGCTGTAACAGGTTAGGGCTTCTGGAGCTCTCCCACTCTTCCAGAAACTTAAAGAACTTTCTGTAAGAGGGGTGGAGTAGGAGAGGAGGCCCAGGTCTGCATGTTTGAGGGACCCTAGCCAATCCCCTGGCAGAAGGCTGGGCATGGTGTCCAGGGCAACCCTCAAAAGTTGCAGAGCCTAGGGGAACAGGGAGAGTATTGGGTGGAAGATGGAGTAAAGGCAGGAGGAAGGCAACCACCAACCAACCCATTAAACTGACAGGAAAGGATAGTGTAAGTACTCTTACACCCCCTGGGCCAGACAAGGGGAGAGGGTGGTCAGGGGCAATACCCAACTAGTCTTCATCCGGGACTGTTCTCAATCTACAGCTCTTGGGCCCCCTTGCCCAGGGAATACCCTCAGGCAGCTGGGTGAAGAGGAGGATTCATCTGAGGTCTGAGGAGGTACATCAAAGAGCTTTGGATGCTATTAAAGGAGAGACTATTTATGGTCCACATTTTTGTACATAGTTGCTCTAAGTTGTCCTCAAGTTCACAGTTTCCTTGGGCATCCCATGTTCCCCTAGACCCCATCCAAGTTCTTAGTCTCTTATTAAAATCACAAAACCAAGCTCAAGGACTCTTTACTGACTCCGAATGCAAAGTGTGGAAAAATACGTGTTGCTTGCCTGTGCAGAGCTTTAGAAGGATCCAAAACTCAGCGACACCTAAGGGGGTAGTGCTACATGTATATAGGCCAGAGAGGTCACCAAAGTAAAAGTGATCCAGTTATATCAAAAATTACCCTCCAGAAACAAAACTAAACCTAGTTAGATAACGTGGCATTATAGGGGCTAGAGATTTATAACTTACCAAAATGAATTACTAGAAAGTTTCTGTGAAGTAAAACAGTGATGACTACACAGACAGTGATGATAATGCGCAAACTGCATTAACACATAGGAGAACGATGAATTCTCTCTGATAAGGGTTAATGTTCTTTGCAATTTCCTGTTCATTAAATTAGCTTGTCTAGGTTATTTTTTAATATTGGTAGGTTGATAAAATGCAGAGACTAGAATCATTATTGAATAAGACAAAGAGAAGTAGCAAAACACAGATGCCCATAAGCAACCAATCAGCTGTGAATCCTCTGGTTGGGCTTAAAGTGACACTGGGAAGAGCTGCAAGGTAGTGCAGGTAAGGTATGGGGGGGTCAGTGGATGCCCTTTACAGAGACGCTGTCACTTTACCCCTTAGGGGCACCAAGCTGCTGAAAGGCAACATCTGCTTGGCTGTTATAGCTTACAGCATATAGATGTATAGAAATAGGAGAAAAGTGAAGATGTCACCCATGGCCACCAATCACAATAAATCCTTTATTCACTTGAAAACTTAAATGAAGGATCTGATTAGTTGTTATTATCATCAGTGACTGCATTTCTGGCTCCCTTGCTCCAACAACCTTGGCTCTTTGCACAGACTTGGTATTTGAGCCTGCAGGAATTGTAACATATTTGTATAACAAGTCAGGTTGAACAAATAGGGAGAAAAGCAATGAGGTGTCTAGATGCCAGAGATGCGGAGTAGTGTTGAGTTAGAAGTGATATGAGCATGACTGAGTAAACAGGGATCTTTCAGAATCCTAGAATTATACTCAGATTGGTTTGTTTCTGTTTTCTCCCCTTTGTATCCGACTGGATATGTACTATGTTATCAGAGCACGGGTGGTTGACTCCTCCAGTGACAATATTCTGAAGAAGGGTGATATGGAATGCTCTGCTAGCCATGTATCCTGTGAAAGTTCATTGCATGTGACACTTCTGAGCATTAAATAACGAATGCTTATAGACTTCATCTGCCAAATCTTCTAGTTCTTTTCCCCCCCTTATGAAGTGTTTTTTTGGAACGTCCTACAAAAGTACAGAATGGGGAGAGAGTGAACCCATATGGAAGAAAAATATATTTGAAATGCTACAATTTTGGCCATATTCAATATATTTAAAAAAAAAAAATTATATATTGAAAAGCGTTTTTATTACAAAATATATGAAAAATATTTTTAAAAATACATTTCAAATATACTGTATGTCTTTAAAAATACAAATCTACATATTTGGAATGCATTTACAAATATATGCAAAAATATATGTTAAAATTACTTTTTTATGTGTTAAAAAAAATCTGAAGAATATATTTAAAAAATATATATTTGTAAAAATATATATTTTTTAAATAAGTTTTTCAGACTTTTCCTATCTTAAGTCATAAGTAATTTTAACATATATTTTTACATATATTTGTAAATACATACCAAAAATTTAGATTTGTATTTTTAAAGACATACCATATATTTGCAATGTATTTTTAAAAATATTTTTCATATTTTGTAATAAAAACGTATTTCAACATCCAGTACATATATATATATATATATATATATATATATATATATATATATATATATATATATATATAATTTATTTCTTTTTTTTTTTAATATGGCCAAAATTATAGTATTTCAAATATATGGCAATATATTTGGGAAGAATATTTTTAAAATATATTTCAAATATATTTTTCTTTTATATGGTAAGATTCATGGTGTGGATGAAGACAGTCTCATATCACAGTCTCATATCACATCATATCTGTGTCAGTCTGTTAAAGCGATAGTGAACCGCCACAAAAATAAACATAAGTTGGCCCCCCCTGCAGGTTTCAGTCATAATGTACTAATATGCACTGCATACTAGCACATTATGACACACTTACCTTCACATGGAGACCTCCATCGCAGCGGTGTCGAGGCTCCCCAGCGCTTCTATCTGCACCCTGTCTTCTTTCTGGGTTCGTGGGCTCCGGCTGTTTGGTCAGGGCCATGATCACGGCACAGCCCTCTGCATTCCACAGCATACTGTATGCCCTGATTGCAGAGCCCCACTGCGCATGTGAGGGTGATGGCTATTGCTAATGTGAACATCTCTTAAACGGTACACGGCATTCCACAGCACCATGGTAGTTTATTGACAAATACAAGCTGACAGCCTCAAAGTCTGTCGGGACTTGTAGTTCATTCATTCATTCATAGAACTCTGTGAATGAATGATGTGGCCTTATGGGTGGAGCCCCGCATGGCAGTGCTGTTTTTAAAAAGTGACAACTTGTATGGGAAACTTCTCCCCGTACTGCTGTCACAGGGAGAGGGAGTATCGGGCAGCAGCTGCAGGATTGGGAACATGTTACATGTTCCACCCTAAAAATGGAGCTTGCTACTGCTTTAAGGTGGTAGACTAGTAGGATTTTGTTAGAAAGTTCTATTAAGAACGTTTGTTTTGGTTTTCTAATCATTAATGGGGCCAAATTGGCATTCTATTTGGACCACAATGACAAGAACATTCAAAGAGGAAAGGAAAGGAGAGACACTATGATGAAGGGAAAAGAAGCACGGAGAGGGGATGTAGTGGCAATAAGCTCAGAAGATGGAGGATAAAGAGACAAGAGACAGTATGGAGAGGGGAGATAAAGGAGATGAGTAATGCTGTGTGGAAAGGAAGGTTGAGCAGATGAGTGGTAATATGGAGAAGGGGAGATGGAGGAGATGAGAGGTAATATGGAGAAGGGGAGATGGAGGAGATGAGAGGTAATAAGGAGAAGGGGAGATGGAGGAGATGAGAGGTAATATGGAGAAGGGGAGATGGAGGAGATGAGAGGTAATATGGAGAAGGGGAGATGGAGGAGATGAGAGGTAATATGGAGAAGGGGAGATGGAGGAGATGAGAGGTAATATGCAGAAGGGGAGATGGATGAGATGAGAGGTAATATGGAGAAGGGGAGATGGAGGAGATGAGAGGTAATAAGGAGAAGGGGAGATGAAGGAGATGAGAGGTAATAAGGAGAAGGGGAGATGGAGGAGATGAGAGGTAATATGCAGAAGGGGAGATGGAGGAGATGAGAGGTAATATGGAGAAGGGGAGATGGAGGAGATGAGAGGTAATATGGAGAAGGGGAGATGGAGGAGATGAGAGGTAATATGGAGAAGGGGAGATGGAGGAGATGAAAGGTAATATGGAGAAGGGGAGATGGAGGAGATGAGTGATACTATGTAGAAGAGGGGATGACAGGTAATATTGGGAAGGGGAGATGGATGAGATGAGTAGTAATATGGAGAAGGGGAGATGAAGGAGATGAATGATAAAATGGAGAAGGGTAGATGGATGGGATGAATGATAATATGGAGAAGGGAAGCTGGAGGAGATGAGTGGTAATATGGAGAAGGGGAGATGAGTAGTAATATGGAGAAGGGGCGATGGAGGAGATGAGTGATACTATGTAGAAGAGGAGATGAGTAGTAATATGGAGAAGGGGAGATGGATGAGATAAGTGGTAATATGGAGTAGGGGAGATGAGTGGTAATATGGAGAAGGGGAGATGAGTGGTAATATGGAGAAGGGGAGATGAATGATAATATGGAGAAGGGGAGATGGAGGGGATGAGTGATACTATGTAGAAGAGATGAGTAGCAATATGGAGAAGGGGAGATGGATGAGATCAGTGGTAATATGGAGAAGGGGAGATGGAGGAGATGAGTAGTAATATGGAGAAGGGGAGATGGAGGCGATGAGAGGTAATATGGAGAAGGGGAGATGGATGAGATGAGTGGTAATATGGAGAAGGGGAGATGGAGGAGATGAGTAGTAATATGGAGAAGGGGAGATGGAGGAGATGAGTGGTAATATGGAGAAGGGGAGATGAGTGGTAATATGGAGAAGGGGAGATGAGTGGTAATATGGAGAAGGGGAGATGGAGGAGATGAGTAATAATATGGAGAAGGCGAGATGGAGGAGATGAGAGGTAATATGGAGAAGGGGAGATGGAGGAGATGAATGATAATATGGAGAAGGGGAGATGGAGGAGATGAGTGGTAATATGGAGAAGGGGAGATGGAGGAGATGAGTGGTAATATGGAGAAGGGGAGATGGAGGAGATGAGTGGTAATATGGAGAAGGGGAGATGGAAGAGATGAGAGGTAATATGGAGAAGGGTAGATGGCGGAGATGAATGATAATATGGAGAAGGGGAGATGGAGGAGATGAGTGGTAATATGGAGAAGGGGAGATGGAAGAGATGAGAGGTAATATGGAGAAGGGTAGATGGCGGAGATGAATGATAATATGGAGAAGGGGAGATGGAGGAGATGAATGATAATATGGAGAAGGGGAGATGGAGGGGATGAATGATAATATGGAGAAGGGGAGATGGAGGAGATGAGTGGTAATATGTAGAAGGGGAGATGGAGGAGATGAGTGGTAATATGGAGAAGGGGAGATGGAGGAGATGAGTGGTAATATGGAGAAGGGGAGATGGAAGAGATGAGAGGTAATATGGAGAAGGGTAGATGGCGGAGATGAATGATAATATGGAGAAGGGGAGATGGAGGAGATGAATGATAATATGGAGAAGGGGAGATGGAGGGGATGAATGATAATATGGAGAAGGGGAGATGGAGGAGATGAGTGGTAATATGTAGAAGGGGAGATGGAGGAGATGAGTGATACTATGTAGAAGAGGAGATGAGTAGTAATATGTAGAAAAGGAGATGGAGGAGATGAGTGGTAATATGGAGAAGGGGAGGTGGAGGAGATGAGCCATACTATGTAGAAGGGAAGATGTAGGAAATGAGTGGCAATATGGTGAAGCGGAGATGGAGGAGATAAGTGATACTGTGTAGAAGGGAAGATGGAGAAGATGAGTGGTAATATGGTGAAGCAGAGATGGAGCAGATGAATGATTTTATGTAGAAGGGGAGTTGGAGGAGATGAGTGGTAATATGTAGAAAGGGAAATGGAGGAGTTAAGTGTTACTATGTAGAAGAGGAGATGAGTAGTAATGCAGAAGGAGAGATGGAGGAGCATTATGAAAAGTAGGGAGCATTCTTCCCACTGACCACCAGTGTACGAGTACTCTTCCCAATGACCATGAAAGTAGGGAGCATTCTTCCCACTAACCACCAGTGTAAGGAGTATTCTTCCCATTGACCACCAGTGTAAGGAGTATTCTTCCAATTGACCTTCTCACTGATGTATAGTGAACTGTAGATAGTAATTATTAGCAGGGATTCCCTGGAAGTGGAACACTGATCAGTGTAAGAAGCACTCTTCACAAATATAAGAGGTATTCTTCCTACTGGCACCTCATTGGACATATCCCATAGTAACCCAGCAAATTTTAGAAATCATTTCTTTTTTGGAATTTTAGTATACTCAGAGTGCAGCTTTGAGGTATAGTGGAGGCTGAGGGCAGGGGGAAGCTCTTGGGGGTTATATTTATAAAGCAGTTATTCTGACATTCACCAAGCATTCACTGCAGCTGAATCCTGGTAATGTGTTTTAGATGATTGTGATTGATTTACCACCAGTGAATATCTGATGAATGTCACCTTCAATGCTTTATAAATATGTCCCATAGTATATTTTTTCTGTGCGCTTCTTTTGAGTTAGTATTGCAATTGTTACCTTAAAAGTTTACCATATTTCCCGTTTGTGTTCTTGTGTAGTAGAGATTTGTAGATCTGCCACTAGGGAGAGCTCTCTGCGCTTTAACACATTAAAGTAATAAAAAAAAGGTCAATATGTTTTAATTTGCAGCTTTTATTAAATTAATACTTGGTGATCCCACCGCGAAGGCCCTGTTTAAGCAGTTCCTGTAAGGGCTTGTTTACACTTGTGGTCAGGTGGCAGTAAAAATAGGTGGGTGAATCACAGTTTTACCACCCTTCCCATTTGAGCTGCAAAGGTATCTGGATGGCGTTGTACACATGCTGTGGCAAAAATGATATCCTCTGTCGGTTTCGGCAGGCAGTACCCCTGCCAGATGTGACCTGTTCAAGTGAATAAAGCCTTACTGCAAACACCCTGCAATGCATGCAGTTGCAGTGAAGTGGTGCAGCCTGTAAAGGGTTGACATAGTTATAATATTGCATATTAAAAATTGAAGATGCAACACAGATGAATGGCAGATGCCTGGGTGTAAATGATGCCTAAGAGGGGTACAGAAATCTAAGTACAGAACCCTGCCAGACCTTTCCACCAGCCATAATCTGTGTGCACTGCATAGAGAAGCACAGAAACCCAGTTGTGTCTACTGTGGAATAAACATAAAAATGGAAAAGCTTTTTTTTTTTTAAATGTCATTAGCATGTTGATGAAGGAGAAAAGCTGGAAACAAGGAAGGTAAAATATAAGCAGATTAAACTTCATTTAAAGCAGTAATAAACCCAAAAGCAAACATTTACTATATTGCAGCTTACCAATTCCTATATGTGATGGCTGTATTAGTTTTCCTTTTTTAGGCTTTCCTTCCTTTATTTTCATCCTACCAGTAAATCTGTTGTTTTTCAACACTGTAAGCTGTCCTGCTGATGTAGCAGTTACAGGATTGAGACAAAACATTTACCACTGACAGGGATGCTTACAATGATCAGCTTTTATTTATGTGAAACCTTTATTTTATTTATTTATTACAGGTACTTATATAGCACCATTGATTTATGCAGCGCTTTACATATATATTGTACATTCACATCAGTCCCTAACCCTCAAGGGGTGTACAATCTAAGGTCCGTAACTCACATTCATACATACACATACTAGGTCCAATTTAGACAGGAGCCAATTCACCTACCAACATGTCTTTGGAGTGTGGGAGGAAACGGAGTACCCAGAGGAAGCCCATGCAGGCACAGGGAGAACATGCAATCTCTCGGCAGGGGGTGCCATGGATGGGATTTGAACCAACAACCCTAGTTCTGCCAGGTGGCAGTGCTAGCCATTTAGCCACTGTGCTACCCACTTATCCCCAAATGAACAAAAGTGTTGCTGTAATTCCTTAAATGCCCATGCCATTATTGACGGCCTCAGCTGTTGGTCACCGGATCCCGGCCGGTGATACCCCACCGGTACCTGGCAGTCGCCGAATATCGTTGACGGGGGAGAGACCTGTATGTATACAATACAGTTCTCTCCCCGTCAGCTCCTGCACACTGCTTTGTATGGCTCTGCATAGCACATATATGCATAGCACATATATACGGCTGTGCAGGCCATGTTTTACGCGGGCACGAAAGCTCATTCATTTGAATGGACTCCCATGCCCGTGATAAGCAGGGAAGAAGTCCCTGCACTTCTTTGGAAACCGCAGCCCTCACGGGAACCTCGGTTCCCAGTACGGTTGCATTTTCCAGTGTGGGCGGCGTGCCATTAGAACTAAGGTCACCTGCCCGCGGGTCCGCATTTCTCTGTGTGGGTGATGCGGCTGCACGGATTTTTGTGCGGATCACCCGCACATATGTGAACCTAGGGTAAGAACCCGGTCACACAGGGTGGGATTTGCCAAGCGATTTGCCATGCCAGTTTCAAATCGCATGGAAAGTCGCACCCTGTAGTCCGCAATTAAAGCGGTCACATCGGTGCGTTTCCGACTTGGTCGGAGCCGCTCTGTTTTCTCAAGTAGTACATGCCCTACTTCATGTACGACTTGCATAGACATCTGTGTCTTGTAAGCCGCAGATACCTTGCAAGTGGCACCGCAAGTCGGAATGACATCCGAGTTTGAAATCATGCGAGTTCGCTGGAAGTCGCATGATTTCATAGTTGGATCGGTGGGACCGGGGACTAAGGGTCAGTTTACACCAGTGCATTGTAGCGCAGCTGTAAAATGCTGATTAACAGAAGGACATCTGAAAAATGATCATTTCCATTGTGTCCTATTTACACCATAACGTTGCATTGTGTTGTGCTAAAATGCAAAATGTATGTCAATGGACGTCAGCACGGGTTAAAATGCAACTAAAATGGACGGAAATGTACATGCATTTTAGGGCAAGTTAGTGTGCATTGGCGGCTGCATTCACACCTGAGTGTAGAGATTTACTGACATTTTATTGGAGAGCTTTTGAGTGTTTTTATAAGTTTATCACAAGCGTTTTACAGCTTCAGGCGGTTTCTGTTTAGCCAATAGAAAGCACTAGAGGGAGGAGAGGGGGAGGAAATTAGTGGTGTAGAGCTGCTGATTGAGCAGAAAACGCGCGATAAAACTCTCCATCCACACTAGGGCACTTCAAGTTGCAGGTGGAATCGCCACGATTCTGCCCACAATTTGAAAGCGCGATGTGACAATGTGAAAACACGCAATCGCGTGTCCACGTGCCATTCATTTCAAATGTAGGGTGTTTTTGCCCTGATCACAGCACGGTATTCCATGTGACAATTGTGCAAACAAAATCGTGTGACAAAATCAGCAGTAGTAATAGTGAGTGCCCTCCATAGTAGCAGCTGGTACACTCAGGTAACCACATAAAAACCTCTGGTATATAATAAATAGAAATAAAAGTGCAGCGCTAAGTAAGTATACGTAAAGTCACAATCTGATTCAATATGCAATTAATGCTATGTATAATGCCAGTAAGCGTATCCTTCTTTATGATGTTCCAAGTGAAAGAGAAAATGATTATGCGCTTACCAGAAGTGCATAGATGATGCGCATTGATATATCCAAAACCAGGAGCGTCAGGGTAACGAGGTATGCATCTGGGGCATCCGTCTCCTAATGGGCAGCTCAGCAGTAACTGGGTGATGTATATTCCAGAGGCCTCCTTTAAGGATCAGCAGGGTCAGCCACCTGATTACAGGATTTCCCCCTCTCTGGTTGGTGAAGAGCTTCCCAGGGTCTGCGTGCTTAACCACATGCCGCCCAGCCACTGTATAAATACGGCGGCAGGGCTGGGCAAAAGCACGTTTTAAAACGTGTGTTTTGAAAACAGGTAGGGGGCGCGCGTGAGGCACGCCGCCGCCCCACCTGTCCCACCGATCACAGCCGTGGATGTCAGTCGCTGGGTCACAGCCGGTCGTTATCAGCTATGTCCCGGTGATCGGTGGCAATCGCTGACAGAGAGCACAGCTGCAGTAGCTGTGCTTTCTGTCAGTTCCCTGACAGTTCCAGGACAAGCTGATCGGGACAGAAGAGTTTCTCTCTCCCGATCAGCGGTGTTCCCTGCAGTACACACCCCCGCCCCCTAGTAAAACACTCCCCTCACACAGTTAACCCTTCCCTGCAAAATAAACTTAACCCCTTCCTCCCCAGTGCCATTAGTACAGTGTCAGTGGTTTTTTTTTGCACTGATCACTGTATTGGTGTCACTGGAGATGTCAGTGACCCCAAGTCAGTACCCCCCAATGTCAGAATGTCTGCCGCAGTCCTGCAGTCCCGCCATAAGTCGATGATCGTTGCCATAAGTCACTGATCGCTGCCATAAGTCGCTGATCGCTGTCATTATTAGTATAAAAAAAACTAAAAATCCCAGTATCTTTCCCGCCATTTGTAAATGCTATAACTTTCACGTAAACCAATTAATTTACACGTATTGGGTTTTTTTTTTTAGCAAAGACATGTCGCAGAATGCATTTTGGCAGAAATTTATGACTAAATTTGAGTTTTACATTTTTTTTTACTGGACATGTTTTATAGCAAAAAGTCCAAAATATTGTTTTTTTTCCTCAAAATTGTCAGTCTTTTTTTTATAGCGCAAAAAATAAAAACCGCACAGGCGATCAAATACCACCGAAAGAAAGCTCAATTTGTGGGGGAAAAAAGGATGTAAATTTAATCTATGTACCGTATTGCATGACCGCGCAATTGTCCGTTAAACTAGCGCAGCGCTGTATAGCAAACAAATGGCGCAAATTGCAGTATCTATACCATAGTTTGTATACGCTATAACTTCCACACAAAGCAATCAATATACACTTATTGGGATTTTTTTACCAAAAACATGTAGCAGAATACATTTTGGCCTAAATTTATAACCAACTTTGAGTTTACTATATATTTTTTATAGCTGAAAGTAAAAAATATCATTTTTCTTCAAAATTTTTGGCCTTTTTTTGTTTATAGCGTGAAAAATAAAAAGCGCACAGGTGATCAAATACCACCGAAAGAAAGCTCTATTTGTGTGAAAAAAAGGACGTAAATTTTGTTTGGGTGCAGCATTGCATGACCGCGCAATTATCAGTTGAATTAGTGCAGCTCCGAGTAGCAAAAAGAGGCCTGGTCATTAAGGGGGGTAAATCCTCTGGAGGTCAAGTGGTTAAAGGCTCCGTAAAGGAGTCATAAAAAAATGCCCATAGCGTAATATTGCCAAAAAGTAATGAATTTATTAAATACAGAAATATCCAATAAAAAAGGTACACTGACCAGTAGTACAGAAGGCCACCGGACCAGCATATGGCTCTGGCGGCAAAATGTCACAACGTGTTAATTCCTTAGGCCTTTCGTGCGAATGCACGTCTTTCGAGGAGTATTAACTCCCACAGTTCAGGCATTTTTCATTCAAGTCTATGGGGACAAAAAGCTCAGATCTGCCTACAGGCTCCATTCACACTAAACTGAGTGTTTTTCAGACGTTTTTCAAGTGTTTTTTCCAGGCGTCTTTGAGCATTTTTTTTAAAGAAGATTTGCAAATATTATAGGTGTTTTTTCAGGCTTTTTTTTTTATTTAGGCGTTTTTGCTGTGGTCAATAGAAATAGCTGTTATTTGAGCTGAAAAAGCCTGAAAAAAAAAGTTTCAATAAATGCTTGAAAAAAACGCTCATCCCCACTGTTCAGGCGTTTTCCATTCAAGTCTATGGTGACAAAATGCTCAGATCTGCCTGCAGGCTCCATTCACACGAAGCTGAGCGTTTTTCATTCATTTTTTTCAGGTGTCTTTGAGCAGATTTGCAAATATTATAAGTGTTTGTTCAGGCTTTTTTTTACATTTAGGCGTTTTTGCTGTGGTCAATAGAAATAGCTGTTATTTGAGCTGAAAAAGCCTGAAAAAAAAAGTTTCAATAAATGCTTGAAAAAAACGCTCATCCCCACTGTTCAGGCGTTTTCCATTCAAGTCTATGGTGACAAAATGCTCAGATCTGCCTGCAGGCTCCATTCACACGAAGCTGAGCGTTTTTCATTCATTTTTTTCAGGTGTCTTTGAGCAGATTTGCAAATATTATAAGTGTTTGTTCAGGCTTTTTTTTACATTTAGGCGTTTTTGCTGTGGTCAATAGAAATAGCTGTTGTTTGAGCTGAAAAAAAAAACACTTGAAAAAAAGGTTCAAAAAATGCTTGAAAAAAATCACTAATTCCCACCGTTCAGGCGTTTTCCATTCAAGTCTATGGTGACAAAACACTCAGACCTGCCTTCAGGCTCCATTCACACAAAGCTGAGCATTTTTCATTTGTTTTTTCCAGGTGTCTTTGAGCAGATTTGCAAATATGATAGGTGTTTTTTCAGGCTTTTTAATTTTTTTTTACATTTAGGCATTTTTTCTGTGGCCAATAGAAATTATTATTATTATTATACAGTATTTATAAAGCGCCAACAGTTCGCTCAGCGCTGTACATTACAAAGGGGGACAGAACATGAGACAGTACAATAATAATACAATGCGATACACGAGGGGTTCGAGGGCCCTGCTCCTTGGAGCTTACAATCTAGGAGGGAGGGGATAGTGGTACGGGAGGAATAGCTGTGGGGGATGGAGTGGTAGGAAGAGTGGAGGAGATCAGCAATTAGCAGGGGGTGGGGTAGGCTTCCCTGAAGAGGTGGGTTTTCAGGGCACGCCTAAAGGAGAGTAGAGTGGGTGATAGTCTGATGGATTAGGGTAGGGAGTTCCAGAGGATGGGTGATGCCCTGGATAAATCTTGGAGGCGGGCATGGGGGGAGGAGACCAGGGAAATAGCTGTTGTTTGAGCTGAAAAAAAAAACCACTTGAAAAAATGCTTAAAAAAAAACTAATTCCAACTGTTCAGACGTTTTCCATTTAAGTCTATGGGGACAAATCGCTCAGCTCTGAAAAGTAGCGCAAGTACTTTTTTAAGCGACGGGCATTTTTCTACAATCTCAAGTGTGAACAGGGGCCATTGCAAATGATTGGATTTTACTTGTTGAGTGTCGAGCTGAAAAACAGCTCAAGGGTCTAAAAAAAAAAAATGAATGCAGCCACCACATGTAATGATTGATAATCTGCAATATTTTATATTTTCCGGTTGGATTTTAATATCCCCTTTTTTTTTATTATTGCTGAGCCAGTGATCTGCACTGATCCCAGAGCCCTGGTTGCACCCCACCCCTTTGCTATCAGTGACACCTCTGAGCTGTCCATCATCCTGTCCTCACCCCCTCCAGCATCAGCAGCAGCAGCATCAGCAGCTCCCTTCACCTGACCGGAGCCAGCTCTGCCTGGATCACTAGAGGGAGCTTTTCCCTTCCCTTGGACAATGAAGGGAGTTTCCATGTTGTGCTGAGGCTGGCTGCTGCCCGGAGCCTCTTGTGCTCCTCTGTGGCTGATCAGCGGCGGCAGCGCGGCGCGGGGAGGGGTGTGCGAAGCGTGCAACATGCAGATGCCATCCGTGGCCCGGAGCCCCTCGCTAGGATCCCAGCCGGGCTTTTTCTGGAGGGCACCCCGGGCCAGGAAGGTGGCGGAGCTGCCAGTGTGCTAGAAGGAGCTTCTATTGTATCGTCCGATCGGCCGCCGGGACTAGCTGGCCACCGGTGGGGGGAGATCGCTGGCGGTGGTGGAGAAGGAGGAGGACTGATTTCCCGATTTCCTAGGAAAGGTGGATTATTGCAGATTGTGCACATCATGGGGAATGCAGGCAGCATGGATTCCAACCAGACCGACTTCAAGGCGCACAACATGCCGCTGAAGCTGCCCATGCCCGAGCCAGGTGAACTGGAGGAGCGCTTTGCGGTGGTCCTGGTGAGTAGCGCTGCCTTTGGCCGTAGCCCTGTATGCCTATTGATGCTCTCTGTGAACACCCCCCTCCGACCCTGTCTGAGGATCTCCGACCTGCTATCGATGGTCCCTTCAATGCAATTTAAAAAAAAAAAAAAAAAAAAAAAAAAAAGGCTGCCTTGCAAAAAAAAAAAAGCCCCCATTGTCTGATGGTTTTCCAGGGGGTGGTTCAGCCAGGCACGTTTCTCCTACTAGATCCATTCAGCCTGCTCAGCTAGGGGAGCTGCTTTGTAGTGGGAGGATTGGCATGGTGTCCCATGTGGAGATATTATACTGGAAAGTCACTGCTTGGACAAGCTGTCCATAGAAGAGAGGGTTGGAGGGGGGGAGGGGGGTCACCATTGGGAAAGGATGACATCTGCAGGGTGTCACTCCTTGAATAGAAAGCCATTGATTCCTTTTTTTTGGAAAGAGGATAAAAAAAACTTGGGTGCGTAAAGGAAACCTTTAATGAGAGACACATGGAGGCTGCCATTGGCCCCTTCCAGTTGTCTGATTAGTACAGTGGCCAACTGGATTCAGGAAAGGTTCAGGTCACTGGTGGACGTATGCATATCTATAAAGCGGCCTTCTCAATTGGGGTTCAGTGGAGCCCTAGGGTTCACACAGAGGTTGCTAGGAGTTCCTTGGGCAGAAAGCAATTTCTGCCTCCCAGGTAGGTTCCCACTGAAACCAATGATGATTTTAGTTATCTATAGGAAGGGTATTGTCCCCACTGAGCACCAATTTAAGAAGCATTCTTCCCACTGACATCCAATGTAAGAACACTCTTTCCAATGACCACCAAAGTATGGAGCATTCTTCCCAATGACCACCAATGTAAGAACACTCTTCCCAATGACCACCACCATGTAAGAGCCATCTTCCCCAATGATCATGAATGTAGTGAGCATTTTTCTGACTGACCACCAATGGAAGGGGCATTCTGACCTCCAATGTAAGGAATATTCTTCCCACTGACCACCAATGTAAGGAGTATGCTTCCCACTGACCACCAATGTAACCCCTACTGACCAGCAGTGTAAGAAACATTCTTCCAACTGGCCATGAATGTAAGGGGTATTATTCCCACTGATCGCCAATGTAAGGATCATTCAGAATTCCAGTGTAAGGAGCATACTTCCCACTGACCACAAATGTTAGGAGTATTCTTCCCACTGACCTGCATTGTAAGGAGTATTCTTCTCACTGACCTGCATTTCTAAGGAGTATTCTTCCCACTGACCTCCAATGTAAGGAGTATTCTTCCCACTGACCTCCAATGTAAGGAGTATTCTTCCCACTGACCACCAATGTAAGGAGTATTCTTCCCAATGACCTCCAATGTAAGGAGTATTCTTCCCACTGACCACCAATGTAAGGTGTATTCTTTCCACTGACCTCCAATGTAAGGAGTATTCTTCCCACTTTCCACCAATGTAAGGAGTATTCTTCCCACTGACCACCAATGTAATGAGCTTACTGACTCCAATGTAAGGAGTATTTTTTCCACTGTCCACCAATGTAAGGAGTATTCTTCACACTGACCACCAATGTAATGAGCTTTCTGACTCCAATGTAAGGAGTATTTTTTCCACTGTCCACCAATGTAAGGAGTATTCTTCCCACTGATCTCCACTGTAAGGAGTATTCTTCCCACTGACCTCCAATGTAAGGAGTATTCTTCTCACTGACCTCCAATGTAAGGAGTATTCTTCCCACTGACCTCCAATGTAAGGAGTATTTTTTCCACTGTCCACCAATGTAAGGAGTATTCTTCCCACTGACCTCCACTGTAAGGAGTATTCTTCCCACTGACCTCCAATGTAAGGAGTATTCTTCCCACTGGCCTCCAATGTAAGGAGTATTCTTCCCACTGACCTCCAATGTAAGGAGTATTCTTCCCACTGACCTCCAATGTAAGGAGTATTTTTCCCACTGTCCACCAATATAAGGAGTATTCTTACCACTGACCTCCAATGTAAGGAGTATTCTTCCCACTGACCACCAATGAAAGGAGCATTCTTCCCACTGACCACCAATGAAAGGAGCATTCTTCCCACTAACTACTAGTGTAAGAAGCCTTGTTCCCTCTCACCACCAATGTAAGAAGCATTCTTCACCACTGACCATCACACTAACATACAGTGAACTGTAGATAGTAATTATTAGCAGGGGTTCCCTGAAAATGGAAAGCTATTTCTAGGGTTCCTCCATGTTAACTAGTTTGAGAAGAATTGCTGTAAAGTCAGAGGAAAGTCAGACACCCTGATTTGCATACTTGTCTATCAGGAGTTGTCATGTATCCATGTCTTGGTATAGCTAATAGTAGTCATATTCAATGTGACTTGTTCTGTAGTTGAAGATGTTTCACTGCTTACCCAAGTAGCTTCTTCAGCTCAGATCTGATGTTCATTTGGTTGAGTGGCGAATCATTTTTGGCTTTACAGAACAAGTCCAGTTAAATGTCACTTACTACTGTTAGATATTTCCATACTTGTTCCATGTAAGGGACACAAAGTATCAAAGTTTAATGTGACAGCCAGGAAACTAGCATTGCAGAATGAGAAGAAGCAATGGCAGCCTCCATGACTCTATTAGAAAAGGTTTCCTTTCAAGGGAAGTATGGTTTGGGGAGCAGTGGGTTGCTGATCCAGGTGGAAATCAGCACTTGGTAGGAATTTGGGAGGGAGGTGATGTCTGTGTTCAGTCTATTGTGGTTTATGAAATATTAACTTTGAGCCTGTTTAATGAGTATGGCCACACTTGATGTTTGCTCTCTGATCCAGATGATTGCTGTGAAGTGTTTGTAATTCTGAGGACAAGCTTAAGATCCTGGATGAAGTAGCAGTTGTACAGTGAATGAAGTATGCCATTGACAGGAAGGATAGTGTGTTGTGTCAGGGCCAGTTCACACTACATGCATTTCAGTTGCTTTTTTTCTGCATCCAAAATGCACAGAAAGTAGGTTATATGGTTGTCAATGTCATAGTTCACATCAGTGCTTGCAGTTCCAGTGCGTTCTGGATGCAGAAAAAAAGTAGAACAGGCTGCATTTTTGCTGCACAGAACTGTACTAGAACATGGTAAAATGCATAAAAAATGCATCGGAACACACCAAAATGCACCAAAAACACACTGGAGTGCACATGTTAATATTTAAATTGAAGAAAAAGAGAGGGGAAAAATGAACTGGAACACATCAAAAATACACCGGAACCAGGGCGGACTGACCATTTGGAAACTCGGGCGCTGCCCGAGGGCCCGGGGTCAGTAGGGGGCCCCATGAGATGCCCCTGGTACCTTTTTCATAGGCTTTTTTGAGTTTGGGCAAGGACACAGGGGCCCCATGATCCCCTATTGCCCGGGGGCCCCATGAGTTGTCAGTCTGCCCCTGACCGGAACACGCCAAAAACGCGCATGTAGAAACACATCCAGAACCATCTGGACTGCGTTTCTATAGTGTGAACCGGCCCTCGGACTAACAGGAGGGGTTGTGTACTGTGTCTGATTGTCAAGAGGAATTCTGTACTGTGTCTGATTGTAAGGAGGGATCATGTACTGTTTCTGATTGACAGAGGGGATTGGGTACTGTATCTGATTGACAAAAGGGATTGGGTACTGTATCGATGTGTAAGGAAGCATTGTGTACTGTATCTGATTGAGAGAAAGGATTGTGTACTATATCACATTTTCAGGAATGGTTGTGTACTGTATTGAACTGTAAAGATGGATTGTGTACTGTGCCAGATTGACCGTAGGGATTTTATACTGTACTAATTGTCAGGAAGGATTGTGTTCTGTATGGAATTGTATGGAAGGATTGTGCACTGTATCTGATTTTTAGGGATGGATTGTGTAATATATCAAATTGTAAAGTGGTTGTGGCCGTATTAGTGCACTTGCGACAGAAACAATTGAGTATTGACGTGATACTTTTTTTTATTTCCACTAACATACAAGAAGGGGACATAACCCGAAAGCTTGTCCTCAAAATTGTATGTTAGTGCAAATAAAAAAAGTATCACGTCAGTACTCAATTGTTTCTGTTTAAATTGTAAAGTAGAATCGTGTACTGTATCAAGTTGAAAGGAAGGATTGTGTACTGTATCTGATTGTAAAGATGGATTATGTAATGCATCTGATTGTAAGGAAGGATTGTGTACTGTATCAAAATTGTAAAGGACTGTGTACTGTATCAAATTGTAAGGAGGGATTGTGCAACTCCTAGGGGGTTTAACTTTTGTTACATTGTTTCTAAACATCAGTAGAGTGAAATTCTAAAGTTTGTAAATAGTATTCATCACTTGTCTTGTTTTGAAACATCTATGCAGACCTTTGAATCACTGTTTAGATTTTGCTCAGATTTTGTTTTATTTTTTTAATGTATTATTATATCATTCAGGATGGTCTAGAGCAGGTGTGCCAAACTCAATTTCATGACAGGCTGCATCAGCAGTATGGTTGCCCTCAAAGGGCCAGTTGTATCTGGGGTACGCTACATATATAGAGCAGGGTTCAGGGGTGCTTTACGTAAAAGGTGCAGAGTTCAGGATCATGCTATGTACAAAGTTCAGGGTTCAGGAATGGGTTATGTACAAATTGCAGTGTTCAGTGGTGTGCTGTGTACAGAATGCAGGGTTTAGAGGTGTACTACATACAGAGTGAAGAGTTCAGGGGTGCACTATGTACAGAGTGCAGGGTTTTGAGGTGTTCTACATACAGAGTGAAGAGTTCAGGGGTGCACTATGTACAGAGTGCAGGGTTTTGAGGTGTGCTACATACAGAGTGAAGAGTTCAAGGGTGTGCTTTGTACAGAGTGCAGGGTTTTGAGGTGTGCTACGTACAGAGTGAAGAGTCCAGGCGTGCGCTGTGTACAGAGTGCAGGGTTTAGAGGTGTGCTATGTACAGAGTGCAGAGTTCAGCGGTGTGTTGTGTACAGAGTGCAGGGTTCAGAGGTGTGTTGTGTACAGAGTGCAGAGTTCAGCGGTGTGTTGTGTACAGAGTGCAGGGTTCAGAGGTGTGTTGTGTACAGAGTGCAGAGTTCAGCGGTGTGTTGTGTACAGAGTGCAGAGTTCAGCGGTGTGTGGTGTACAGAGTGCAGGGTTCAGAGGTGCACTACTTACAGAGTGCAGGGTTTAGGGGTGTGCCAAGTGCAGAGTGAGAGTTCAGGGGTGTGCTATGCACAGATGTACAGAATGCAGGGTTTAGGGTTGTGCTGTGTACAGAGTGCAGGGTGTTCAACTCCAACTCATCAACCCCACCCCCAAGCTTCTCTAATGCTTCTTGGCAGCTCTCTCTCCTACCTGGCCTGGCTCTAGTACCTCCCTTTGACATATATCAGGACTTATATGAGAACTGCGGCAGTGAAGTGGAACCTGTGTGTTTTCCTGGCATGTGATGGCACTACTCTAGATATGTTCACCAGGAGTCTGGAAATGGCAGCTTTCATTTCATGCTCCTCACACAGGTACCTTGCAGTGTTACATTATGGCACTCAGGTCCCTTGTGGCTGTCTAGTTTATTATTTTATTACAAAGGTCAGAGCCGGAAGACTTTAGTCTCACTTTCAGTTTGATCCTGTATTTTATAGTAAATGCTGACTATTAAGATGACATATTTGATGTGAGAACTAGTGCATACTTGACTGATATAGGCAACCAGTCCTTTCTTGTGATCCTTAAAGTGGCTCTGTTGCAAAAAAATTAAACTCCTCATAGCAGATGTCCTTGCGAGAGGTAATTTATCTTTTCCAACTGAGAGGAGCCAGCCCTTTAAAAGTTTGTGAGACTGGTGGCATTACATAGGCTTCCCAGTCATGTGATTGACTGTCACAGTGTTCCTCTTTTTATTAATATACGGTATCTATTTATTTTTTCACATTTATGTGCAGATCAAGCTGTCCATCAAAACTATTGGTGAAAGATTGGGACAAATTATAACATTGTCAGGAGTGGTATGGTTTGTTATTTAAAGTTTAAAAAATGGAAATAAAAGGTGTTTGTTCTAGGCACCCCTGACAGTGCTAGTGCTGTGATTATATCCTCTGGTGTACAGTAGGGGGGTGGTTCAGTGTTTATATCCCCCGGTGGACAGAGTAGGGGCTGGTGCAATGTTTACATTCGTTGGTATACTGTAGGAGGCTAGTGCATTTGTTTAAATCCTCTGATGTACAGTATAGACTGGTGCAGCGTTTACGTTCTCTGATATGCAGTTGGGGGCTAGTGCAGAGTTTACATCCCTCAGAACACAGTAGGGGCTGGTGCAGTGTTTACATACCCCAGGACACAGTAGGGGCTGGTGCAGTGTTTGCTTCCTCTGATGCACAGATGGAGTATAATGTTTACATCCTCCTGTATACAGTAACAGGGTGGTACAGGGTTTACATCCTCCAGTGTACAGTAGAAGGGTGGTACAGTGTTTACATCCTCCAGTGTACAGTAACAAGGTAGTACAGTGTTTACATCTTTCAGTGTACAGTAGAAGGGTGGTACAGTGTTTACATCCTCCAGTGTACAGTAGAAGGGTGGTACAGTGTTTACATCCTCCAGTGTACAGTAACAAGGTAGTACAGTGTTTACATCTTTCAGTGTACAGTAGAAGGGTGGTACAGTGTTTACATCCTCCAGTGTACAGTAACAGGATGGTACAGTGTTTACATCCTCTTGTGTACAGTAACAGGGTGGTACAATGTTTACATCCTCCGGTGTACAGTAAAACGGTGGTATAGTGTTTACATCCTCCAGTGTACAGTAGAAAGGTGGTGCAGTGTTTATATCCTCCAGTGTACAGTAAAATGGTGGTACAGTGTTTACATCCTCCTGTGTATAGTAGAAGGGTGATACCGTGCTTACATCCTCCTGTGTACAGTAACAGGGTGGTACAGTGTTTACATCCTCTGGTGTACAGTAGCAGGGTGGTACAGTGTTTACATCCTCTGGTGTACAGTAGCAGAGTGGTACAGTGTTTACATCCTCCAGTGTACAGTAGCAGGGTGGTACAGTGTTTACATCCTCCAGTGTACAGTAGCAGGGTGGTACAGTGTGTGCATCCTCCAGTGTACAGTAACAGGGTGGTACAGTGTTTACATCCTCCGGTGTACAGTAACAGGGTGGTACAGTGTTTACATCCTCCAGTGTACAGTAACAGGGTGGTACAGTGTTTACATCCTCCGGTGTACAGTAGCAGGGTGGTACATTGTTTACATCCTCCGGTGTACAGTAGCAGGGTGGTACAGTGTTTACATCCTCCAGTGTACAGTAACAGGGTGGTACATTGTTTACATCCTCTGGTGTACAGTAGCAGGGTGGTACAGTGTTTACATCCTCCAGTGTACAGTAGCAGGGTGGTACAGTGTTTGTATCCTGCGGTGTACAGTAGCAGGGTGGTACAGTCTTTACATCCTCCAGTGTACAGTAGCAGGGTGGTACAGTTTTACATCCTGCGGTGTACAGTAGCAGGGTGGTACAGTGTTTACATCCTCCGGTGTACAGTAGCAGGGTGGTACAGTGTTTACATCCTCCAGTGTACAGTAACAGGGTGGTACAGTGTTTACATCCTCCGGTGTACAGTAACAGGGTGGTACAGTGTTTACATCCTCTGGTGTACAGTAGCAGGGTGGTACATTGTTTACATCCTCCGGTGTACAGTAGCAGGGTGGTACAGTGTTTACATCCTCCAGTGTACAGTAACAGGGTGGTACATTGTTTACATCCTCCGGTGTACAGTAGCAGGGTGGTACAGTGTTTACATCCTCCAGTGTACAGTAACAGGGTGGTACATTGTTTACATCCTCTGGTGTACAGTAACAGGGTGGTACAGTCTACATCCTCCAGTGTACAGTAGCAGGGTGGTACAGTGTTTACATCCTGCGGTGTACAGTAGCAGGGTGGTACAGTCTTTACATCCTCCAGTGTACAGTAGAAGGGTGGCACAGTGTTTACATCCTCTAGTGTACAGTAGCAGGGTGGTACAGTGTTTACATCCTCCAGTGTACAGTAGCAGGGTGGTACAGTGTTTACATCCTCCAGTGTACAGTAGAAGGGTGGCACAGTGTTTACATCCTCTAGTGTATAGTGGCACGGTGGTACAGTGTTTACATCCTCCAGTGTACAGTAACAGGGTGGTACATTGTTTACATTCTTCAGTGTACAGTAGAAGGGTGGCACAGTGTTTACATCCTCCAGTGTACAGTAGCAGGGTAGTACAGTGTTTACATCCTCTGGTGTACAGTAGCAGGGTGGTACAGTGTTTACATCCTGTGGTGTACAGTAGCAGGGTGGTACAGTATTTACATCCTCTGGTGTACAGTAGCAGGGTGGTACAGTGCTTCCATCCTCTTTTGTACCATAGGAGACTAGTGCATTGTTTACATCCTCTGGTGTACAGTAGGTGGGTGGTGCATTGTTTATATCCTATTTTTTTTTAAATTGCTGAATGTCAATTCTACATTGCAGTACTATGCTGCAACTGAACCATGCGTATGGCTCACGGATGAGGTGCAGTCCCATTGATATCAATGGGTGAGCTTGACAGACAGTGCTGCCTGTTATACTCTACAGCCCGAGTTAAGGTTGTCACATGTGTACAGCCCTGTCAGGCTGATTCAGGTGGACTACCAGAGAGTAGTAAAACCACCAATAAGCTACCTGTTTTTACCACTCCTCAGTGTGTGAAAGAGTGCCTAATGATAGTGGCATAGTGCATCATATATGTCTTTTTTGGTCCTGCTTATACTGTAGTTCCATTTTAAAAATGAGTAGCTTATTGTCTACAGTGGGAACCAACAGCGATCGTCCTTTGTCTAGTCTTCAGGCCACAGGCGAGTTGTTGTGATGGTAAAGTAGCAGAATGGGGTTTTCTGAGGTCTAATATAAAGGTATATTGAATGTATCCTTGACTGAGGCTAATGTTAAACGCTTCCCCACCGCTCTATAGCACAAATACTGCTACAGGGCATCAGGGCTGCGCAAAATCAACTATGAATATGTGATTTCGCATTTCCGGGTAGGGGGCACGCGTCACCCTACCCGTGCCGCTATTAGCGGCTATGGCTGTTGATCACTGGGTCCCGTCCGGAGATTCCCCGCTGGCACCCGGCAATCGCTGAAGACCACTGACAGGGGAAACAATACAGATCTCTCCACTGTCAGCTCTAGTGTGCTGCTTTGTTTTGCTCAGCATAACAGAGCAATACAAAGCAACATGCTTACAAAGTAAAGCACACACAGCACACAGTTAACCCTTTGATCGCCAACAGATGTTAACCCCCTTCCTGCCCAGTGTCATTATTACAGTGTCAGTGTTTTTTATTATGCACTGATCACTGTATTAATGTCATTAGGGATGTCAGTGGCAGTTAGTTAGTTTCCCCCAGTGTCAGAATGCCCACCGCAGTCCCGCTATAAGTTGCTGATTGCCGCCATTACTAGTATAAAAAAAAAGAATCCCAGTATATATACCACCATTTGTAGACACAATAACTTTCACATAAACCAATGAATTTACACGTATTGGGATTTTTTTTTAGCAAAGACATGTAGCGGAATAAATTTTGGCCTAAATTTATGATGAAATTTGATTTTTAACATTTTTTTACTGGACATTTTTTATAGCAAAAAGTCAAAAATATTGTTTTGTATTTTTTTTCAAAATTGTTGGTATTTTTTGTTTATAGTGCAAAAATTAAAATTCTACAATTTTTTTTTTTACTTTTTACATACTGTCACCAATTCAGTACAGCGTCATGATATAACTGGTGCTGCAGTGATCAGGGACACTGACTGGCGACAGTATGTTTAAAGAAAACAAAAAAACACACAGGTGATTAAATACCACCAAAAGAAAGCTCAAATTGTGGGAAAAGAAAGACATAAATTTCATTTGGGTGCAGTGTTACATGACCGCGCAACTGTCAGTTAAAGTAACGCAGCGCCGTATCGCAAAAAATGGCCTGGTCAGGAAGGGGAGTAAATCCTCTGGAGGGCAAGTGGTTAAAGTATTATCCCATGGTATATGGTCCCCACTCACCTGTTGAAATAGTTTCCGGCCTCCTTGACGTCATGCTTTAGGGGATGCCATATGCAAGGTTCAATGTTCCATATTTTTGTTAAATGAACATGTATCTCAAGCGACCCAGAGATTGACCCTTTTTATCCTCTTGATGGCCAAGTTTGCCATTGTTCGGAACTAGCAGAAGACCTCATTCCTCATATCTCAGGTATGGCAAAAGGTTTTACATAGTTAGTCTGGCTGGAAAAAGACAAAGGTCCATCCAGTTCAGTTTCATGACTCATGAAAAGCTCCGTAGCATAATCCATGATTCACAGAATAGATTTGAAAAAGTGTGGAGTTGTTGGGCACGCAATGTGCACCTTGATTTATGAATCTTATACATTATGGGGGGGGGGGGTTAGCTTGCAAGCCTTGTTGTCGTTGGGATCCTTCTTTCTTTTTCCTTTACTTCTTCTTTTTCTTCATCTTTGCTTTCTTTCTTCTTCTGGTACAGTTCTACCAACTTTGCCTGATGCTTTGGCTATCCTAGATTGTTTTTTTCTAGTCTACTGCTGAAGATAGGAGATATGTTTTGCTTTTGATGCATTAGTCTGGTATCCTGGCATGTATCCACAGATTTGACTATTGGTCTTACATCAATTGTATTTTTTTTTTTTAAAGCCATATATTTATGGTTTGGACTGTACTTGGAATTGTGAGATACCTCTTTCTCTTTTTTTGTATAACAACTAATCTTTTATTAAAAAAAATATTGAAAGAAAAAAAAAGTACTAGAATGGTGGTGCGGTCATGTATCCGCTCACATGGCAGGCGGCGTTTGTAGCTACTATTCTGTGTACATTTCACATGTAAATCCATTCACTCCTAAGTTATTCAGAGAGGCAAACACCCTGCAAAGGGCTGAGAATTCCTCAATGTCAAGTCAGCTCTCACTGCCCTGGTGACATAATAACTCACCATTAAATAAAGGAGTCACAGGTCACTAGACTTGGACTGTAATTATATACATTTGGGATCAGATTGTTTTCCATTTTTAATTAATTAATTTATTTGAAATAGAGTCTATCATTTTCAAACAGACATACAGGGATATGATCAGGCTTATGTAACTAATCTTCTACCAAAACTGCTGGGTAGTACGTCTGCCTTGCAGCACTGGGATCCCCTATCTGCATGGAGTTTGCATGTTCTTTCCACACTCTAAAGACATGCCGATAGTGTTATTGACTCCTGTCCACCTTGAGCTGAGTATCTGTATGTATGCAGGGGAGATAGGGACCTAAGGGCTCTTTCAGACTTGTAATTCCCTCTGAAGTGTGATCTGTGTTCAGAATACTTTTCAGAGGACATTTGACAGGTTATAACACCTCCTCACGGCCTGATTTAACACTTAATTGCATGTGGTTGCGGCACAGCCCCATTAAACTCAATAGGTGGACTTTTAAGCTGTGCCATGCCAAGCTGTTTTTTTGATACTTCCATGTACTACTGTTTTCAATAAAGTAAATGGGTAAGTCTGACAGGCGCTACCGCCTGTCAGCCTCTGTACCCAGAGTTAAAAATGTTACGGCCGTGGCATCTGTACAGCCCTGCTTGGCTGTATTGGGACAGGGTGGGCAGATGGAGGATGGTAAAACTGTTGCTCAACTGCCTGTTTTTTACTGCCTCTCCCAGCCACCAGTCTGAAAGAGCACTTAGACTGTAAGTTCTTTAAGGGTAGGGACTGATGTGAATTTACAGTAGGTTTAGATCTGCCTTTAAACTCTTTCTACTTTGAAAAGCAATTCACGTTTGGATTGCTGTTCAGAGGCGTTTGACAAGCAGTAAAGAGGTGATGTGATACCTCCTCACAGCCTGTTTTAACCCCATAATTGCTGCATTTGTGGCACTTCCCCATTTGCTAGAATGGGAGCGACATGACAGATAATTTTGGCTACGTGTGTGAAGCATTGTGATTGCGGCATGTGAACATCCCTGTCAGCTGCATTTTGCAACCTTAGGGGCGAGGTTGGAGGACACTAAAAACTCAGCTCAGCCACGCATTTTTAACGTCCTCCAAAGTGTAAATGAATACTGCATTTTAAAAATTGTATTAAATTAATTTTTGTTGCAAAATTTTCAATCATCATGTGTGGTGAGCGCTCGGTAACAATAGGTTATGGTGCGTTGTGTCTCTTCTTTATGTTTGAGCCATGCTATGATCAGTAGCTCATTAACAGGTACATTGCCATAGGACTTTGATGAGTTCAATGTCTCTGTAACAATTGCCTTTGTGTTGGTGATTATTATTATTATACAGGATTTATATAGCACCAACAGTTTGCTCAGGGCTTACAATATAAAGGGAGACAATACAGCAACAATACAGATCAATACAAGAGGGATAGGAGGGCCCTGCTCCTTGGAGCTTACAATCTAGGAGATAAGATGTAATATTGCCCATATGGAGGGAAGAAGCTTCTGTGTTAATGTCGTTGTGCTTGGCACCAGACTCTGTAGGCATTTGCACAGTCGTGGTCAGGGGGGTCACCGGAGAGAATATTAGTAAACCTGCACAATGGTTAAACTAGATCCTCTTTGCTGTGATGAGATACATGAATAAACTTGCTGGAATCCCTTGGTGTGGGTTGTTTCATCTTTTAGAACAGTGGTCTACAAACTGTGGCCCTGGGACCAAATTTGGCCGTGTCTCTCTTTATCTGGCCCTTGGGCACTATTACATTTCCCACTGACGCCAACAATGGAGCATAATTCCTGTCACTGACACCAATAATGGGGCACTATTCCTTCCACAGACACCTATGAAAGGGCATAATTCCTTCCGCTGACACCAATCATGGGGCATAATTCCTTCCAATGACAACAACAATTGGGCAGAATTCTTTTCATTGATGGGCCACTATTTCTTTCACTGACACCAGCAACGGGGCACGATTCCTCTCACTGACACCAACGAAAGGGCACAATTCCTTCTACTGACACCAATGATGCGGCATAATTCCTTTAATTGATACCAATGATGGGGCACTATTCTCCCCACTGATACCAATGATGGGGCGCTATTCCTCCCACTGACACCAAGGATGGGGCTCTATTCCTCCCACTGATACCAATGATGGGGCTCTATTCCTCCCATTGATACCAATGATGGGGCACTATTCCTTCCACTGATACCAATGATGGGGAACTATTCCTCTCACTGATACCAATGATGGGGCTCTATTCCTCCCACTGACACCAAAGATGGGGCTCTATTTCTTCCACTGACACCAATGATGGGGCACTGTTTCTCCCACTGATACCAATGATGGGACACTAATCCTCCCACTGACACCAAACAAAGGCATTGTATACTCTCACTATACGGCAGGCCAATTTCTACTCCCACTGGCCATAGCTTGGCCCCCCTAAAGTCTGAAGGACAGTAAACTGGCCCTTTGTTAAAAACTTTGGACATGCGAAAAACCTTCTGCATGCAGCTTCCCTTGCAGGCACCATAATACATACCTGAGCCCAATCTCGATCCAGTGATGTGCATGAGAACCGAGGCTATCTTGATTCTCTCGTTCCTTATTGGCTTAGTTACAGCAGCAGCAGCCATTGGCTCTGCTGTCAATCAGAGCCGGTGACAGGGGAGCAAGGGGCAGGGCCATGCTCCTCTCTGTATGTCTTATGGACACACAGAGCCTGGCTCAGGATCGAGCATGTATAAGTGCCCCCAGAATAAGTGACTTGCTCTGGGGGCACTCAGTGGGGAGGGAGGTGAAGCCCAGACCTCTGGCAGGGGACCCCAGAAAGGGAGAATTAGTGTTACTTTGTGGAAAACCATTACACAGAGCAGGTAAGTATGACATGTTTGTTATTTTATGAAAGGAAAATGAACCTTTAATATCACTTTAAGTTTAAAGAAAATCTGTTAAATGAGCAATTAACCCTTGGGACTGTGCCTGCAGAGGGATTATTTTCTAGTTGCCTGGAGTTGGGCTTTAAAATAAATCTTTAGTGAAATAAATGAGGGGTTGCTATTGCTGACCTTCTTTTGAAAATGCTCATTTTCTGGCTTGAATACTCTCAGTGACCCAAGACAATCATGCAGACCAGTCAAAGAAAAGTCATCATTTGTTACCTGCAAACCTATACTGGGTGTTAGAAAAGAAGATCAGCATGACAATTAGCATTTCCTTTTCCCAAGACAGGTCTGCTTTACAGGTAAAGTAAACCTCAGATATGAAATCTGAATAAATCACATATTTCTGTAGTGTTTACTTGCCTCTCTACAAAGCATTAAGTGTTATTTCGGTCTGCTTTCTAGTCCCTCTGCTATCTGCATGAGTCTTTTCTGACAAGTTTTTTCAAGAGCTAAAAAGATACCAGGTGAGGGATCTCCAGCACACAACCTGTGATTGAGATCCTCAGCTCTGTTGCTGTTTTTTTGTGTTAAAGGCGATGTGTCTTCCCTCCAATCAGCTCTCGGAGCTCTTGTACAGTGTGTAATTGCAGTTCTCCATTTCCTGCTTTGTGAGTCTGTGAAAAGTAATTTTCCATTTTACAAGGATGCGCAGAACCAATGGCTGCAAATAAATAGGTACAACTCATGTAGGAGGATTTGCTTCACCTCTGTGTATCACCTGAGGCCAGTCACTATGTTAGGTGGGGTTTACAACCACTTTAAGTATGAGTGCCTTTTAATCTCATTGTTTCAAGATGCGTATGATACCACACTAAGGCTACCTGGATCACCTGTATATTATTTTCAGTTTTTACATTCAACCTTTTTACTGGTTGTAATGGCTACTTGTCCCGGCTGATGTTTTCAGTCACAGTGTCCTAATCATCACTGCTGTGTCATTAACATGGTAGCTCAAGTTTTCCCAGCTCCCCCAGTGCCGTGTTTGTTCAGATGTGGCTGGAGTCCCATTAGTAAAACAAATAGTGTCTCCTTCTCTTAGCACATATACAGCTTGGAAAAGTCACACTCTGGGTAGTCACGTGCTGCGTGGTTCTGATTAACCAAGTGGGCTCCAGATTTCTGCAATCCTTAGTAGGTCTTTTCAGTTTTTCGGTGGCTTTATTATTGTGGAAGGGGATGATATTTTGGACCACCCAGAAGCAGAACTAAGTCACGATGAAGAAATAGGAAGGTGCATCTCTTGGGAAATTATCTTGCTCTTTCATAAAGTTCATTTTTTTCAGTGGTGATCATATTTTTTGGTTTGTTTGAAAATTAGATGTCAACCTTATCCAAAATGGTTATATCAGTTTCGTATGATTGCTGGCAAGTTGAAACACATGCTGGTTTCTTCTACCGTTCCAGGAATTTAGCAGTGAGGTATCCTCATCAGAATTACCACTTTTACTTGTCTGTTTCGGCTGTTAAAATGCTAACCGAGGGTATGGAATTTGCATGACAGAAGCAAAAAAATGTAAAATAAACAAATAAATTGGAAATCCAGCTATGAGGGAGTGACTTCATTTTAAGGCCATTTTTTACATGGGCAGTCCGATCAGGTCCAGCTGTCATATTTTCAGGATCAGAAGCTCTATGTAAGTCTGTGGGCAGGCAGATGTAAACAGATGAGTGTCTGTTTACATCTGTTTACCTCCAGGTCTGTTGAGTTCGGAAAAAAAAGGAAAAGGTCTGCGTCCTTTGCCGTTTTTTTCAGATGGAAAGGTGATGGATTGGAAATAGTATGATGTAAATGGAGGCAAGTACATTTACATCGAGCCACCCATATATCCACCACGGGTACAGAAAGCTCCACGTTTTAAATGACACTAAACACTGAATTTATATGGATGTCACAAAAGTGTCACCTGCCCTGTTCTGCTCTTGATCAGCAGGAGATCTGTTGTGGATCCTCTGCTGAATAGACTGGACGACACCCATGTGAAATGGAATGGGATACTCATTAGTGTGTGAAAACCTTGCCATCTGTGTATCTGAATGTCTCTCCCTTAAGGCAGGCCATAGATTGTGCAATTTTTCGTGGTCGCAGGAAAGAAAATCACTCAGTTTCCCCATCAGCACAGTCAATGTTGATGGGGGAATCCCTCCTGCAAAGCTATTGTTTTTTTACCGGCAGGGGGTAGAGGGAGCCATCCTTGCCTGGAGAACACAGTGATTACTGCCAGCAGCTACAGTGGGGATCGAAAGTTTGGGTACCCCAGCTAAAAATTTGTATTAATGTGCATAAAGAAGCCAACGAAAGATGGAAAAATCTCAAAAAGGCATCAAATTACAGATTAGACATTCTTATAATATGTCAACAAAAGTTAGATTTTATTTTCATCATTTACACTTTCAAAATAACAGAAAACAAAAAAATGGCGTCTGCAAAAGTTTGGGCACCCTGCAGAATTTATAGCATGCACTGCCCCCTTTGCCAAGCTGAGACCTGCCAGTGTCATGGATTGTTCTCAATCATCATCTGGGAAGACCAGGTGATGTCAATCTCAAAGGTTTTAAATGCCCAGACTCATCTGACCTTGCCCCAACAATCAGCACCATGGGTTCTTCTAAGCAGTTGTCTAGAAAACTGAAACTGAAAATAGTTGATGCTCACAAAGCTGGAGAAGGCTATAAGAAGATAGCAAAGCGTTTTCAGATGTCGATATCCTCTGTTCGGAATGTAATTAAGAAATGGCAGTCATCAGGAACAGTGGAAGTTAAAGCAACATCTGGAAGACCAAGAAAAATATCAGACAGAACAGCTCGCAGGATTGTGAGAAAAACAATTCAAAACCCACGTTTGACTGCACGATCCCTCCAGAAAGATCTGGCAGACACTGGAGTTGTGGTACACTATTCCACTATAAAAAGATACTTGTACAAATATGGTCTTCATGGAAGAGTCATCAGAAGAAAACCTCTTCTACGTCCTCACCACAAAAATCATCGTTTTAACTTTGCAAATGAACATATAGACAAGCCTGATGCATTTTGGAAACAAGTTCTGTGGACCGATGAGGTTAAAATTGAACTTTTTGGCCAGAATGAGCAAAGGTACGTTTGGAGAAGAAGGGGCACAGAATTTAATGAAAAGAACCTCTGTCCAACTGTTAAGCATGGGGTTGGATCAATGATGCTTTGGGGTTGTGTTGCAGCCAGTGGCACAGGGAACATCTCACGAGTAGAAGGAAAAATGGATTCAATAAAATTTCAGCAAATTTTGGATGGTAACTTGATGCCATCTGTGAAAAAGCTGAAGTTAAAGAGAGGAAGGCTTCTACAAATGGATAATGATCCTAAACACACCTCAAAATCCACGGGGGATTACATCAATAGAGGTAAACTGAAGGTTTTGCCATGGCCTTCACAATCTCCTGACCTCAACATAATTGAAAATCTATGGATAGACCTTAAAAGAGCAGTGCGTGACAGACAGCCCAGAAATCTCAAAGAACTGGAAGACTTTTGTAAGGAAGAATGGGCAAAGATACCTCAAACAAGATTTGAAAGACTCTTGGCTGGCTACAAAAAGCATTTACAAGCTGTGATACTTGCCAAAGGGGTCAGTACAAGATATTAACTCTGCAGGGTGCCCAAACTTTTGCAGACGCCATTTTTTTGTTTTCTGTTATTTTGAAAGTGTAAATGATGGAAATAAAATCTAACTTTTGTTGACATATTATAAGAATGTCTAATCTGTAATTTGATGCCTTTTGGAGATTTTTCCATCTTTCTTTGGCTTCTTTATGCACACTAATACAAATTTTTAGCTGGGGTGCCCAAACTTTCGATCCCCACTATATATATATGGCAATAATCGCATGCCAAAAATCCGATATGTTGGTTGTACCCAAGTTGATCAATGGATCAACTTGGGTACAATCAGCCTGCACATAGATGGATCGAATCTCAACTGGTTCCAACTGAGCTGGCCAAGATTTGTTCCATCTGTGGCCAGTTTAAGGGCAATTTGGGTGGTGGGTCTGTCTTAGTGTTTGGGGTAGGGAAGGGTGCTTTTTGGGTGTTAGAATTGTACCCTAAGCACCCCCTTTAAAGGTCAGTACATCCAAAACAGATATTTTAGTTTTAAAACATGCTGGAGCATTAAACCAATTGACAAATTCATCTTTCTCAGGGGAACTCTTGGTGTTGCACTTGAGTTCCTAGGTCTGCATACATGTTGTGATCATGAGGAGATCAAATGATCTTGCTTCCTTTTTGGATATTTAAATGTAAATTATGGACCATGCAACAGAAATGAATGGAAAATGCATTAGTGAGCAGGACACCCTTAACTCCCAAGTCAAGAGTCAAGAATTATTGTAGGGAGATCTCACTGTTGGAGTACCAAAGACATATAAAAAGGTATGGATTGATTCAGCCTACCAGGTTATACTTATAATGTAAAGAGGAATATCACTGCTTTCCATTTTTTTTCTCACTCTTACCTTTTCCTTGGTTATTCACAGAAAACGTATTCACATACCCTTCTAATCCATCAGTATTCTGTAGGGATCTGTCGCTCTACTGCTGCATACCTGGTCTCATGCCTCCAACTTCTTTCCTGATGTCATCGGGAGCTGGGTGATGTGATGAGTATCCCAGGAGAATGCGGGCAACTGAGTGCATCATTCTTACTTAGGCGGATAAGATTCGAGAAAGTGCGGAAAGAGTTCCCCTAAAAAGTTTTTTTAAAAAATCTGATTGTGAGAGAGGAAAGGAATGAGGGAAATGACAGATTTGAGTGGGGAAAGTAAAAGTCTGCTTTAAAAAACTCTTTTGGTTGGACTGGATTGACAGGTCTCAGAATACATCTTTCATTGACCTGACTTTAGTAAAAGTAAAAGCGCACCTTGAACATCTTTGTGAGTATTACATTTTTTAAATAAGTCCCACAAATGCCTCAGAATGAAACCCTTTGCATTTATGAAAAGACTTAACAGTTCTAAGTATTGACTTGCATTTAAGAAGTGAAGGCTGCAGGATGGCCATCTTCATTCTTCTTTCATTGCCAATTGAGTTTAAGGCCTGAAAAAAGGATGCAGCCAGTCAACGTTCAAAGTCAATGACTCACTAGATAGTGAAGCCTGGATCAGGATGACTGCCTCGTGATTGCTTTTAAAGACAAGTCAGCAGTGGCAACATTTTTTCAGTCACTTGTTAAAGTAACCTTAAAGGGCATTTCCACGTTCCACAGGAAACAGAAACAGGGAACCCTTCATTTGTTTCAGTGAATGTGGGGGGCTGCCCTGTTCAGACCATTATCAGACTATTTTGATCTAATATCTGACCTAATATCCAAGTACCGCCCAGCACGCACACTCCGCTCCTCACAAGACCTCCTTCTCTCTAGTTGCCTGGTCTCCTCCTCCCATGCCCGCCTCCAGGACTTCTCCAGGGTGTCACCCATCCTCTGGAACTCCCTGCCCCAACCCATCAGATTATCACTTACTCTCCTCTCCTTTAGGCGCACCCTGAAAACCCATCTCTTCAGGGAAGCCTACCCCACCCCCTGCTAACCTGCCAACCTCCTCCACTCCTCCTACCACTCCATCCCCCACAGCTATCTCCTCCTCTACCTCTGTCCCATCCCTCCTAGATTGTAAGCTCGAAAGAGCAGGGCCCTCGATCCCCTCATGTTTTGCATTGTATTGGTATTGTTCTGTCACATGTTCTGTCCCCCTTTGTAATGTACAGCCCTGAGCGAGCCATTGGCGCTTTATAAATACTGTATAATAATAATAATTTTGTGGAGCTACTTGATTGCCAATCTGAAGCTGCTGGTCTGTCATAGCTACTCAATGATTTTGGAACACATTGGCTAAGGTTTTTTCTTTCAGCTCCAGGTTTGAAAACCTGCTAAACCCTTTGACTTCATAGTAGAGGGCTCTTTCCTCTTTCAATGTGAAAGTAGAAAAGTTTGTTTGTTGTGCTGGCCCATTAAAACAATAAAGTGCTATAGAGACCATGTTGTTTTTACCGATTATACACTTGGAATATTGGAAGGCTTTGCGGTAGACGTCACTGATTTTGGAGAATGCTTCTGCGTTAGCTGCTATTGTGCGGTAGATTCGTGTTGTAATCTGCACACTCTGCTGACAAGTCACTTGTAAACTAATTTTGATGATTGCTTCAGCACTGCTAACCAGCTATTCTTCTATGTGTTAATCCCCTCTTTCAGGATGGAATGTCAACTGCAAGGGGAGGGGGGACTTCATGTGCAACTGGAGGTGTGTGCTTCATTGAGTTGTCTTTCTACTGGTTGAGTGAAAAGAAAATACCACTGGTAGTTAATACACCCTTGCCATCATCTGATAATTACCATGAAAAATCAGGATACTGAAAGAGGTCTAGACAGGTTCTCACTAATGTGTGAAGTACGCAGTATTTAGTTTAGCATATGCTATGTACTAGGAGGAGGTGCTGTCTGTCTTTATGTGACCCTCTGTCTGTGAGGTTGGTCATAAAGGTCAGTAAGGATGACCTTTGTAGGGTTACCATGATGCTGCTTCTAAGGTGGTGACATCACTGGTGGTAGGGCTGAATGTATTATTCTTCTCTGCCCTAGGAGCATCATAAGGCTGACTTTCATGACGTATTTTTACATGCTTATGTGTGGCTCATAGCAGGAATTTTACACCTTTTTTCAGGCAAAGGGGTAGAATGAGAATGGAGAGGGACATGCTGTCGTATCCAGCCAGCAAGGAACTGTGTACTCTTTGGCCTATGTCTCACTAATGGTTCTGTCACTTTCAGAAACTCGCCAGCAGCAGGTTTTCTCAAAAAAGCTGAGAAAACACGTTTCGACAGCTTCTGTTCCCTGGTTGAACAACTGTGGTGTCTTTCCATTGTTGCTCCTCTCATTGAGTGAGATTGTGGAAGCAAGGGAGTGACACCACAGAAGCAGGAGAGAATTCTGTTTAGGGATCCCCTTGCTGGAAAGTACCCACCAGAAACAAGGTAACTAGTGTGACATGGTCTTTAGGGTTGCCACATTCTCTGGGAAAAATACCAACCTCAACTTCCATAATTTTGTTCAATAATACCATGGGCAACAAGTCTAATTTTTACTGGTAGAATACTGGCCAGGTAGCAACCTTATGCGTTCTACTAATTAGGTTACCTGATAAACGAATTTTCCAAGCTGTCTAGACTCTCATAAGTCTGTCCATACTTGATAAACAGACATTTAAGTAAGTTACAGGCACATCGGATTACCTCTAAAACGAGGCACATTGGGAGATCAAAGATTCATATACAGGCTAATTCATTCATGAACATTTATTTTTTTACTGGTGTGACAACAGTCAAATAATGCCTGCTGTATTGGCATGGCTTTCCGCATATTGGTAAGTTAATATAGCTCTTTGTAATGCCTTATTGCTTTAGCTTGAGTTCATTAACTGTGCCTTTATCATGTCTAACATGGAAGTCAAATTTAGTGCATAGTTGTGCACCACGTTTCATGGATCAGTGGACCTGTATATTGTTTGAAGAAAGAACAGTTCTTGGTGCCCAAAGCAACCACTCAGATTTCTCCTTCCAAATTTTTAGTGCAGCAAAGAAGAGTTCAATGCAAGCTCTGATTGGTTGCTGACAGTAAGGCTGGTCATAGAATAGTCATTTTTTTTCAGTCA